>NC_069727.1:3139788-3159788 GCF_027358585.1 Pangasianodon hypophthalmus
GTAAATATTTCTAGAATGGCTTCATCCTCTTATATTTGTTATCTCTCATAATGCGAAATCTTAGATAACGTTTCTTTTATTCAAGATATCTTCACTTGATAAGGTATCATCTTTTTTTTGCACTTCCGATATTATTAGTCGCACTGCAAAACAAACAAAAAAAAAACGACTTATCAACCGAAAATATCTTGAACGTAGTCGACTTTATGTAGTATTTCCTATTATAAGATTACAGTAAACCAAAGATAAGATTTATAAACCTAGTTTATGACATTTCTACTCATTTCATATTCTATTAACGGATAATTTTGCTTCTTTCTACAAAATAAATAAAATTATCTGCCAATAGAACAAGAAAATAAGTTTGAAATGAGTAACAATGTTTAGAAATAGGTTTATTAATTATTGATCATTATTGATTTGTTTTAATGTGATCATATAATAGGAAATTTGACTATATTCAAAATAATTTCACTTGATAAGACCTCTTTTTTTGCGCTGCACACAATATTTAGAGTTGTACTGCGAAAGAAATGTGAAAATATCTTGAATATAGTCATATAAATATATACATTTAGTTAATATTTCCTATTATAAGAAATATTTATTTTATTGCATAATTTAATATTAAATTATTATTGCAATAAACCAACTATAAGATTGGTAAACATATTTCTAATTATTATAATGAATTATTTTACTAATTTCAAGCTTTAAAATTTCTTATTCTATTGGAAATAATAGATTTTAAAGATTAAAATTTTGCTTTTGTAATTTTTTTTTTTTAAAGAAAATAAATCCTAGCAAAATGAATTACGAATATGACAATTTAAAGCTTGACGTGAGTAAATAAATGTCTAGAACTAGGTTTAATATTCTTCAATTTGGCTTATTGTACTCCCACAGTAGGAAACGCTAGACAAATATGACTACATTCAGGATGTTTTCACTCGCTAAAGACGTGGTCTCTTTGCATCGCGCGTCGAGGAAGCCGCAGAGAACAAGTGGGAAAAAAGTTTGACTGGTTCCGAACGTAACTACTCTGAAGCTATTAAAGGACGTGGAAGTGAATGACAATAGCAGATGCTGTGTATGCTTGACTAGCTTGAAAGGAAAGAGGAAGCTTGTCTTTCTGAGGCTGAAGGGCCTAATGATATTAATCACAGCTGTAATAATGAAACTGCCAAGTGACTAAAACGACGAGCAGGAAAAGGTTATGCTGATGCTAAAATTACTACAAAGACTTCTACTGGGAAAGTGAGTGTAGTTAAATGAGTCGATATTTTCTTGTAAACCAAGGCAACACGATTAAACACACACACACACACACACACACACACGCACACACACACACACACGCACGCACACTATACCTCATTGTTTTGCTGTATATTTACTGACAATCGCAGGTTGTATCTTATCATGGGAAACTATAAGACATCATAAACCCACGCTCACACCAGCAAGGGACACTTTCAGCCTCTCTGTCGTGGGCGGTGCTTGTGGGCGGGGCCTGTCCAGCATCCTTCATGATGATGGTGTGGATTATTTTGATGCTGGTCTATAACAAGTGTCAGTCAGGTTTCTTTCTCTGTACATTACTCACTCTAACAGCAGGTTGAACTCTTCAGTATGTGTGTATTATTAAAAATCGTCTCAGGGTGTTTGACGGTTGTTGGTCATTTTTTTGCAGCTGTGTTCCCAGAATTCCTTGCGCACCTGGAGACTCACTGGAACAAGTGACACGGTAATTAACACCTACATGCTAAACACGCTTCCCGCCTTTTCAGCTTCTGTTTAGCCTGAACTCAGGCGATGACGATGAAGAGGTCAACAGCAGTGGAGTTTTGGGAAACACACACCCACACACACACACACACACACACACACACACACACACACACACACACACAAACACACAGACACACACACATAGCCATCCCGTTAATCTAGCGTGACCAGATAAAGCGGCTAATCTTCTCACACACGCTTCTCACCATTTCACTGAGTCGTTTCAGTTTTTCTTTTTTTTTTAACACTTCTATATTATTGCGCTGCACAAATTGCCGTGACTGAGTCTCTCTCAGAGTCAGCACACGCTACATCTCTCTCTCTCTCTCTCTCTCTTTTATCTCTCTGTCTCTTTCTGTCTCTCTGTCCATCTCTCTCTCTGTCTCACTCTGTCTCTCTCTCTTTTTCTTCCCATCTCTCTGTCTATCTGTTTGTCTGTCTATCTCTCTGCATCTCTCTCTCTCTGTCTCTCTCACTGTGTCTCCTATCTATGTTTCTCTATATCTTTCATCCTTTCTGTCTCTCTCTTTGTCTCTCTTTCTTTCTTTCTTTCTCCCTACCACTCTGTTTTTGTCTGTCCATCTCTCGGCATCTCTCTCTCTCTCTCTCTCTGTGCTCCTTTCTATCTCGTTCTCTGTCTTTCTCTCTGTCTCGCTCCGTTCCTCTATATCTTATTCCCTCTCTCTTTCTGTCTCTGTCTTTTTCTGTCTCACTGCATTTCTCTCTCTGCCTATCCCTCTCTGTGCCTCCCTCTCTTTCTGTCTTTCTCTCTTGCTTTCTGTCATTCTGTCTGTCTCTCTGTCCCTCTCTCTGTCTTTGTCTTTGTCAGTGTTTCACTCACTTTCTGTCTTTCTCTCTTGCTTTTTGTCTGTCTGTCTGTCTCTCTCTCTCTCTCTCTCACACACACACACACTTTCCCTCTCTCTTTCTTTCTTTCTTTCTTTCTTTCTTTCTCTTCACGCACTTGCTTGTGACAGGCTCAGAGAAAATGAAATAAAATAAAAATAGTGAAGTAAAATAATGGGTCCGGACATGGATGGGTCCATCATAATAATAATAATAATAATAATAATAAAACTCAATAAGCTGATGTTTTTATGACTGCTCTGTCAGTCTCCACCTGTAGCTTCTCTAAAGTGTTAGAAGGTGGTGTGAGACCCACTCCTGCACACCGTGGTGAGAAAGGGGGCGGAGTCATGCAGGAGTGATGTAACAGCGCAGGGGCGTAGCGTGAACTTTGCTTTATGACAGTGAGAGTGGTGGAGCGTAGCCGAGTCCGTAATCATTACGCTAATTACTGCATTACTTCACCATTACGCTCCTTAAGCACGCACTCACTGTTTTACAGCCAGCCACATTCCTCCAGCCTACTGTCTACACACACGCACGGCCATCCGAGAGATAACAGAGAGGGGGAAAGGTCACGAATCAGTACACACACACACACACACACACACACACACACACACACACGGCTCAGTCAAACAATGTATCCTTCATTTCGCTCATGTTTTTAAATGTACCTGCTGTGGTCAACCACACACACACACACACCACCTCAGTGTACCAACTCATGAAGTCATCCTCTCCACACACACACACACACACACACACACACACACATGCCCCACCTCAGAGTACCAACTCATGAAGTCAGCTTCTCCACACACACCCCCACATACACACACACACACACACACTCGCTAAGAACACAATAACACAATACGCCTGAGTCATTTTTAACCAAATCCAACAGCCATGTCTGTCTGTCTGTCTGTCTGTCTGTCTGTCTGTCTGTCTGTCTGTCTGTCTGAATTCATCCTGTCAGGACTGGCACTTTCACACAACCACCACGAGTGGAACTGTGTGTGTGTGTGTGTGTGTGTGTGTGTGTGTGTGTGTGGAGAAGCTGACTTCATGAGTTGGTACACTCAGGTGGTGTGTGTGTGTGTGTGTGTGTGTGAGAGAGACTGTGTGTGTGTGTGTGTGTGTGTATCTCTATAGTGACAGGAAAATGTGACATATTTGACCTTTTGGAAATGTTTTGGCTGCATTTTCTTAATGAGTCAAACTCATAACATACCTTTTCTCCTAACACTTTTTCCTTTTCTTCTTTTTTTAGGTGTTTTTTTTGTACCGGAATTTTTTAGTGTTTATATAAATAGCCTTTATATAAACATAATACATCATCATTATCATCATCATCATCATCATCATTATTATTATTATTATTATTATTAAGCATTATTATTATTATTTTTATTATTTATTATTATTATTATTTTTTGAAAGACTTCCACATTTTGATTAGTGAAGTTAGTGGTTAGGATTGTGGTGAAGACGTAGCATTATTTAGCCATAACTTGTTTCATGAACATTCATGAAACATTAAATGTAACTCTAAATGGATAAAAAAAAAATACAACGCATCATTTATTAACAAATAGGAAAATGGTAATTGTTGCCAAATTGCTGTGGTATAGGATATATAAAAGGCCTGTCCTGTCTATGTAATATGACAGTGACAATATCGATCGAAATTTTCTGAGATATAATAATTATCATGATTAAACAATTTATTGAAATTATTACAATTGAATGTAATTTTTTATTTCAAAATCAGCTTATTTTTATAGATATGATAGGCATAAAGGTTACCAAACCTAAATATCGTGACATATATCGTGTAAAAATGTCTTCGGGTATCACAACATCATATTTCTGTCATATCATCCAGCCCTAATATATTGATAATATAACTAAATTATTAAAAAATTAAAGCATAATAATAATAATAATAATAATAATAATTATTATTATTATTATTATTATTATTAAATTTTAAATTGATGCATATGAGATATTCTTATGAAAAAATATTTACTATAAATAATAATAATAATTATTATTTTATAAAAATATTTTACCTTTTTAGAAAAAAGGGTTCTTTAGCTAGCTTATGCATTTTCTTAGCTTCTTAAAAGGGTTCTACGTGGATCTGTCTCTAATCAGAAGCAGTCTTTGATACGGTTTTACACAGAACCGTACTGGATTTAACCCATATTTCTATTAATACAGATCAAACTTTATGCATCCATGTGTGGGCAGAGTCTGTGGTGAGAGGGAGGAGTCAGTGTGATTGACGCATGCCTGATTCTCCAGCATTTAGAGAGGAAGGAGGCGGGGCTTACCGTGCTGCTGTGTAGTGTGGGCGGGCTGTCCGGGGCGCGTGGCGAGCTGCAGTACGAGCTCAGGGGCAGGTGAATGACAGCATGTCCGTCAACCTCGTCATCGTCCAATCGCTGTCTGCTCGTCGCCATGACTACCTCTCCATCTGTTCCCCCATATGGAGAGGCTGGTCGCTTGGAAGACATCCTGGAAAAAAAACGAGACGGACAGGAAGAGACAGAGAGAGTGAATATGAGATGTGGTGGAAAGACACGGTAAAAAGACGTGGATGTGGTTTAGTGACACACTAAATCATCATCATCATCACCATCATCATCATCATCGTCGTCGTCATGGATACGTAAGCAGTTTGTTTGGTCTCTGATGAGTCTAATATAGGGGTCCAAGCACTGACTCAACAATAGTATTAAATTCACTCCTAGATATACAAGCATCAAATATTAAAGCGCTATTCTTAAAAATACCTTAGACATAATTTCTACTTTTATTCTGATTTTTTTCTGATTTTTTAAAATTTAATGTTATGATTATATTATTTTTCCATGAGATCATTATTTCTCCATTAATGACATTAATCACATTTAGTTTTTCTTCTAAACCTTATGTGATATGTATATAAATAATAATAATAATAATAATAATAATAATAATAATATATTCATTATTCTATATAAAAAGCGACATGCTGCTCTCTTATAAAAAAATACTTCTTCAAAGGCTCTTTAGATCATTAAGATTCACGTCCAAGTAAACTCCGAGCCATGTGTACAATCTCAGCAACAATTTGTTGCTAAAAGATATATTTGCCTCGTTATATTTGTATTTAAGCGTCACATTTATTTCGCAAGCAGCCTAATTACCATTTTTCGCTTCAGCTACGTTTGTAAATGCCAGGTTGCGTTAGGGAAGACGATTTGTTTTCAAGTTCTGCTGCTGTTTTACCTTCACACACACACACACACACACACACACACCGACCTTGGAGGAACATTTACTGACAGTGGTGCTGCTGCTGATGGAAGTGAGTGTGTGTGTGTGTGTGTGTGTGTGAGCTGATAGGACACATCTGCTGATATTACCAGAGAAAACTGTGAGACGAGCCACTTTTGTGATACCTTGAGAGGAAAAAAGGCATTTATTGACTGAACATTCTCTCTCTCTCTCTCTCTCTCTCTCTCTCTCTCTCTGAGTGAGTGTGTGTGTGAGAAAATGAATATGCTGCAGTAATAGGATTTCATCTGGTTGACAGCATCTCCTAAGTGCTTTCAGAGACACTCTTCAGCCTTGGAGGCTAGTGCTACCATGATCCTGAGAATAAAAAAATTCTTATTCTAGATGTGAGGGCCTTCGATCACCTCACTGTTTACTGCGGAGCTTAGCTCGACAAATATCACAAAAAAAGCAACATATGGAATAGTGGCACTGCAGCATGTGCTGAGGAGATACACGACTGCAGGATTAGAGCGCTCGTGTGTGTGAGTGTACTTCATTGGGCTGAAACCTTCATCCAAATCAACTTACAATTGAGACAGAACCCAACAATGGCAGATTAGTGGTGCTGGGATTAGAACTCACAACCTTAAGCACAACGTCTTAACCACTGAACTACCACTGTGTGTGTGTGTGTGTGTGTGTGTGTGTTTATGGATGGTTATGTACTTTGCTGAGGTGTAGATACAACCCTTGGCTGTAATCATCACACCGTTAGTGTTTCATTTAAATAAAAAAATATATATTCAACTTTTCCACTGGATAGCAGGAAAATTAAAGGACTGAGAAAACGGGTAAAATTAAGATAATAAAAATTCCACATGATGATATTTTCACCATACAGTGCCAGCAAAATGTACAAATAGAGTTTAAAGTCTGATCTGAGAGCGTTAGGACTGCTACATACTCTACACAACCCAACACACACACACACAGCAACACAAGGGGTGACACTAGAAGTGTTCCTGTCCTAAACACGTAGAAATTTGTGATCGTCCAAAATTCGTATTGTGTATTTGCATTATTCTATGCATTACCCCCTGCACATGAAAATCGAAGAAGAATGCATAGTAACACTTTCTATGAAGCCCATTTTCATCATGGATTATAGCCCATTTATAATGATTTATAAGCAAGTATTACTGTTCTATAAATCCATTTATAAAGACACATGAAGACCTATACGTCTTTATAATAACAGTTATAATTACATTTATATCATTGTTATAATTACTTATGAATGATGCACTTGCTTTTTCAATACTCATGCTCATAATGCATTATACACCTATTTATAAAAGTATTAATTAGTCAGTCTTATGGTTCCATGAATGTATTTATGATGCTGCATCTTTATAAATACATTCACTTAACCATAACCATAAGACTGACTCATATCGTCCAGCCCTAGGACGGAATTACACGATCTATTAAAAAATATGAACGAAAAGTAGGATATAATTAAATATAGCAATATAATCAAACTAAAGGGTTGAAATATATCATTGAAGAGTACAGACTACAGTGTGTACAACTGAGTGCAAAAGTTTGTGTACCCTTAAGTTAAGAGTTAAGATGTTATGAAGACGAGACATTTTGTGTGTTAGGTTTCAAAAGTTGTTGTTCATTATGACAAGTTAAATAAGAAAGTGATTTTGTCTTACGACTCAGTTACTAGACAGCTGCTCGTTTTTCATCCTTCCGTATACACTGTGCTGGGAAGAAACACCAAGCGATTCCGGATTTAGATGATCTGTTTGCAGAATACACCCACATTTCATTCCTAACATTTTGTTAGGAACAAATTCCTTTTATTTCTAGATTTTTAATAAAACTAAGGTACATTTCGGCTTTTATTTCTCTACCCAGAAAACGAGGGGGGGGGGGGGGGGGGGGGGTGCAAACTTTTGCATTCAACTCTATCTATAATAATGTTTCTGCCTGGTTACTGATATGTGAAGCTGTGTGTCCTGTGTGTCTTCAGTTATTCTGCGAATGATTAGACAGAAGATTAAAAATATGAAGAAGTACAAAGAAAAACATGCAGATTTTTAAAGCAAAATCAATCAATCAATGAAAAAAAGGGGAAAAAATTATCTCAAGAAATCGAAATGTTTTATCGGTTTGTCCCTGTGGGAGAACGTTTACAGGTTTTACATAGTGATAAACTACAACACAGACCTTCTTTTCCAGAGCACAGATCCCATTCAGATGAACTCAGTAATATGAATGGAGAAAGAAAAAAAAAAAAAAACAGGAAACATAAAAGCCTTTAGGCGTGAACTATAAAAATGACAGGAAGTCATTTGTCTATATGGCTGTGCACCATTGAGGACTGAGTGCAGAAATGCACAACACTTTTCACACTTCTCCACTTTTCTAGTTTTGATGTAAAGAAACATTTTTCACGTTTCGTATATTTTCACGTTAACAAAAATCCATTTATTAATTATTAGCATCTCATGATATCTCTAGTGTAGGAATCGTAGGAAGTGTGTTTAGACCCTTATGAGTGTGTGCATCCATGCGCATGAGTTGTTTTCAGTGATTCGAGACATTTAAGTTTGTTCAGTGAAATGATTCGCTCAGATTCGTTTACAGATTCATTCAGCGTGATCATGCTGCCATCTACACTGGATGACTTCAGCTCTCCTTTAAAATCATTACTCATCACTCTGTACGAGATGAGAACAATGAAATCTACGTATAACAGAAACACCATGCGTCATCAAAGTGAGCTTGAGGTAATAAGGATATTTTTTCTCATCCATTAGCATGTTTCGTTTATGTTTCCTCATCGCGACTGCCGTATTTGTAGCTGTCCCATAAGTTTGGTGTCATCCTATTGGTGGATTTTAGACGAGCGTCGTAGCAGTGCTCACACACTGAGATTTTAATCGAAAACATTGCTCAACAGACTACTATTACATGCACAAAAATGCTGAAAGTGCAAATCATATGAGCTCAAACGACTCTCAATGAACTCACAGGTTCAACTGACTCATCGAACATGAAAGGAGTGAGTCTCAATCATGATTTAAAAAAAAAAAAAAAAAGAATCTAGAGTTTGTCAGTTTTGGGTCCAGTTACGCTTCATAAATGTGAATCAGCAGCTGAATCAAATAAATGACTCATCAGTGCAAAGCAGTGATGATTCGTTCACGTTAGTGACTCGTGCAAAAAAGACAGAATCGTTTGTGAATGAAACATATCTCATGTGAGGTGTGTGTGTGTGCGTGTATGTGCGTGTGTGTGTATGTGTGTGTGTTGGGGGCTGGGCTGGTCCCGTAGCTGTGCTAGTTCACACTGGGGCAGTAAAAGCAGTGGCTGCAGCTGTATAAACTCAGCAGCGGCACACGGCCTGTCTGCAACACCACCGGGATCTGTTTATTCTGCCTGCTTTCATTCTTACACACTGAGCCCTTTTGTTTCTAGCCTCACACACACACACACACACACACCTCAACCCTAAACGCTGTCCTCATCAACTCACCCTCAAATACTCACACACTTTCACTCCAGGAGGAAACACTTCTCCAGTGTCCTCATCAAGCACACAGCGTTATTTATATAAAAAGCTCCTCGTTCAGGTGAATTAGCTTCTGGATGGAGCTCCGGTTTGATCTTGAGCCCCGTAAAGCACTCACACACACACACACACACACACACGCACATACCCTCACACACACACACACACACTTCCTCTCCGGCCCCACTGACACGAGGCTTTCACAGTTCCTCTTGAGCAATAAAATGTGTGTTTTCCTCCATGTCTTTGAAGTATAATTACTATACAATTCGGCGCGCCGGGTGAGCAGGTTATAGCCGCTATTTCATTGAAAGTTGGCAGACCTGTGCTCGTGGAGAGGCCGCACGAAGCATTTAGAGCATCCAGTGATGTTGGGATTAAAAAGAAGGGGCTTTATTAAGTAGATAAATTGGCAGCGAAGCTGGTCTCCGAGGTCATAATTAGCGTCCATTAACATAATTTCACTCCATCCTTCTGTGGCTGTCATAATGCCTGGCCTGCCAAACACACACACACACAGACACACACACACACATATATACATACATACACTCACACACACTCCATCTCAGCTAAAACGGCTTCACCGTTCCCGCTTTCGCTCATTATCTCCAGGTTTAATGCTTTGACTGTCGTTCATAATTTCCAGCAGGAAAAAAGCGATTAACCTCCAGAGATGACGTTTATTTCTGACCTCACACAGGACACACGGCGCTGTACGGCTGAACTGAGCGCACCGTATTGTACAGTCACACAATGAAAGGTTGTCAGCAGTGGCGTCGCCTGAGCCATGACCAATACAAAAATCTGTCAAAGGCCTGTGGCGAATAATTGCATGTATTCAGAGCAACATAAAAAAACGGTTAAAATCAACCTGAGCATGACATTCAAAACATTAAACTTGATTTGTCTTAGATAATATATGGTTTAATAGGGTTTTTATGCATTAATTAATATGTCCTCCTGCTTCCCCAAACAGCTTAGTATCACTCACACTGGCTATTTAGCTAATCGCTTAGCTAACTGCTAGTAAAATAGCTCACATTTGTCACAAGATTTTAGTATTTGAGTCTCGATTCTTAATGATTTAACAGCTTTATTACTGACTGTCCAAATACCATAACAACCAAGATTTCTGCATCACAAACATTAGCTAAACTAGTAAAACTAGCTTGTTTTTTTGTCGCAGAAATTCAATATCAGTCTCATCACATCGACTGAGCAATTTATTTAACAGCTTAATTTCTACCTGTCAAAATATTGTTACCATAACAACCACGATTTGTTTTTCACGAACATTAGCTGACTTCAGCTAATTTTTCACCTTAGCACTAGGAAACTATCTCGTACCTATATGTCACAATAGTTTAGTACCTGAGTCTCGTAGAGTTCTTAATGATTTATTTTACACCAACTAAAATACTGTCAAAATACAGTATAGTGTTACCATAACAACCACGATTTGTTTAGCACTAACATTAGCTAACATAGCTAGCTGACTAGCAAACCACAAGTAAACCAGCTCATATTTAGCAGTATCTGAGTCTCATCATATTTACATCATCGTATTCTTAGCGATTTATTGAACACCAGCCAAAAGACTATCAAAATATAATGTTACCATAACAACCAAGATTTGTTTAGCACTACCATTAGCTAACATAGCTGGCTGGCTAACGTACAGGTAAGAAACTAGCTTGTGTTTGTCTCCAGATTTTAGTAACTGAGTCTTGATTTACATTATCGTATTCTCAGTAATTCAGCTATCATCAGCTGTCAAAATAGAGTGTTACCATAGCAACCAAGTTTTGTTTATCATTAACATTAGTGAACTTAGATAGCCAGCTAGTACAAAGTAGTCTCAGATACAAACGCTCCACATCCCAATATCGTTTGTGTACTTTTCTGGCCACAACCTTCAGGATCTTGAAGGCTGCAACCTGATTGGCTGTCCACACAGCTGTCCAGAGATGGGGTATCAGGCTGACCCTGAACTCTGACCCCAACTTCCTAAGAAGCTGGAATATGTGAAGAAAAGTATTTCCCTGTACTTTTAATCTATATGTGACCAAACAAGTCTTTCTTCTTCTTTTCCTTCTTTTCTTTAGTTTATAGCAGAAAACCAACA
The DNA here is from genome assembly GCF_027358585.1 of Pangasianodon hypophthalmus. Taxonomy (NCBI): domain Eukaryota; kingdom Metazoa; phylum Chordata; class Actinopteri; order Siluriformes; family Pangasiidae; genus Pangasianodon; species Pangasianodon hypophthalmus. The sequence continues at coordinate 3,151,416 of NC_069727.1, forward strand.
AACTTTTAATTGCAGCAGCATAATTAATGTTTCACCGCATACCAGTTAGTGGTGAATAAACACCAATCTGCCATGGCATGGCATCTTTCTGTTAAACTAGGAGGATCTTCTCCATGTTTAGTCATGTGGATGTACACAGCACACACTGAAGCTAAAAGTCTAGCTAGCAAGACTAAGTAGCGAATAAACTAGCTAGAATAAATCAGAGAATTAGACCAAGAGGATTAAGCACCGAAGTATTATCTTTTCAGATATTCACGTGTTTAACAGAGGTCAATCCTGTCAAAATATACTCTAGCAAACAAAATGGCGCACTATTGTTAGCCAAAACAGCTAGCTAGCTTGGTAGCTTAGCATTTCAAAAAAATAAGAAAAGAACAAGACATTACCAGAATCAAAATTTTTCAGATTATATGTGAAGAGTTTAAATCCATGACAGATGCAGTTGTTTTAAATAGAGAAAAATAAAATAGAGATATTAATTTTTTTTTGTGAATGCGAACAAGCCATTTGTTAATTCTTTACGAATAATTTTTGACTAAAAAATCAATTAAAAAAAGAAATATTGTATGTATTATTGTAAGGTATTGTAACCCATTCTGTCCTGCAATGGAATATTAATGAGGAGTGTAATTGCCACCACATTAAGTCGATCGCAGTGTGGCTTTGCAGCTAAATGGCAGGTCAGGAGGCTAGCATGCCAGGCTAAGCCGCTAACTCGCTGGGCTAATCGCTAGCCGCTAATGGCCACCCCGCCGGTGTGGCCCTTTCCCCCTCCTGTCCCCCCCGGCTGTGTGCTAAGCCGGCATTAAATCCACACTTCTCTCTTCTCTCTCCTTCTTATGCTAAACGCCCTCTCATCTCAACATACACACACGTCACTACGCTAGCTGCACAAACGTAGCCTCGGTTAACTTCCCCAGAAAAGGGAAAAACTAACACTAAAACTAACATGCTCGATCTAATCGCCATCGCTGGCTGGTTAACACAGCAAAAATGCTCCTAATAATAGCACAGGGTTTAGTCACAGCACTGTACAGACGCTGACACATGAGCAGATCAAAAACAGATATGAATATCTCATGCGTATGAATTTATTTCCAAAAACAAACTGGTAGAAAAGTAGTGTTTGGAATGCTGTACGCTTTCCTCAGGACGGTGGCTCAGAGATGGTGAAAGTGCGCGAAGCTTCGTTAAGGCTGCTGAAGAATCTAAAATCTACTTCTTAATTCATTTTCAAAATGATGAGTGAGGTTTCCATGACCTATGCTTTATGTATGATAACTGAGCTTTAAATTGCTTACAATGCATGCTTAATCTGCAAAACACACACACACACACACACACACACACACACACACTGATTTGACTGGTCATAAGTCATAAGTGGGCATGACAGACAGTTGATTTCCAGAGTGGTTAATGAGAGCTGAATGGCAGCTCTAACGGGCGTATCAAATAGCATCACACACACACACACACACACACACTGTAAATACTTTACATTTACACAAATTAAACACACAGTTTAACATAATGTCTTCAGGACGTCACACTTTGTGGTTTCTCACGCTCTTTTTTTCCTCTTATTAACATCCAGAGAGGGAAAAACAGAAAGGCTGTTTATAGTCGCTGTAACCTACTGTAAGTGCTGAAGAGGAACTAACCAGTTTCACGGACATTCCTCGACATTAAACGTAACCGTAAACTGATAAAAAATAAATAAATAAAAGTATGACGTGTCATTATTTAATGAATTTAATAATGGAATTGCTCCCAAAGTGCAGAGGGATAAGAGGAATAAATCAAGTCGGGGATGTGCTGTTCTAGGAAAATAATCAACTTCTGTGTGGCCATAGTAACTTACACCACTCTGGTAGAAAACGCCTTCCATCTGAGCTCCGTTCAGGAGCAGGGTGTCTAAGTACAGCATTAATAGAGCTGTGTAGAACCCTGTGTGCATCGCTAGTAGAAGAAATTCAAACAAGACCCTTATGGACATCTTTAAGCAGCACACAAGTTGTTATATACACTATATATATATATAATATTATTATTGTGAACATTTCTTTAGAACGCTCCAGCTGTGTTAATATTTTCGCTTGCCGCATTTTGAAGAAAATACAGCATAAAGACAACCGTTTTCTAAAAAGTCTTTCAGTTTAACGATGACACATTGATCACTGTGGTTGGTTTAAAGACCCAGAGATACGCTGAAATGTTGTGAGGTAAAAAAAAGTGATTAGCACAGAGCGATGACTTAGAGGATATCATTTCTCTAATAAAAAAAAAAATGTCAAAATTGTAACAATTTGCTCGTTGCCGTTCGTATGACAAGTCAGGAAGGTTGACGTTAAGGCTTGAGGTTAGCGTGTAAAACTTTTCTTCTGGCGAGATTTATTTGATAAGGTCAGCCTGGCTGGTTGGTTTATGTGTAAACGTATCATGAGATCAGAACACACTATCGTCCCTCACTGATATTTTTAATCATCTGACGTTGTTTCAGCCTTGTTCTCTTTGCGCACTCTGTTTTTGGATGGTACCGAGGCAAATTCCTTCACAGAGTCAACCGGGTGATGATGTCAGCCGGATGTGACAGTTCCCTTGTGTGTGTGTGTGTGTGTGTGTGTGTGTGTGTGTGGGAAAGCAACAACGTGTTTAAAGTATCGAACAATGAGGCCTTTTTTATTCTCACAGATAACAAGAGCTCTGGCAGCAGTGACAATACCTCAGCATTTACATACACATTAGACCTTAAGGACTGCTCTCTCTCTCTCTCTCTCTCTCTCTCTCTCTCTCTCTCACTGTCCCTCTGATAGCTCCAGCATGACGCTTTATTTAGGACAATCGCCTGTTTGTGTGGAACTGAGAGTCTCCCTATTTCTCTGAGTCCTTCTGCTTCATAGATATTTATAGTCCCTGCTCTCTCTCTCTCTCTCTCTCTCTCTCCATCTCTCGCTCTCTCTTTCTTTCCCTCTTGTAGGGATTAACAAAAGTGGCTCCTGTAGGTCTCCAGGTGACTAATAGGACTACGAGCGCTCCCTCGCACTAGCCCACCATCCCATCAAGGGCACTTCATGGAGGTGTTAACAACGTATCAAACTTAAGCGTGTGTGCCCATCGAATGCAGTTTGCACAAATGATACAGCTTGGGACTCGTACACATTTTTCCAAAGACACATATATGACGAGTATGAAAGCTCACACACACACACACACACACGCTTGCGGAGCTATAACACAAAGCAGCCTCTGTGTTTCGCCCCAGGTTGTGGGGGCCACCCCGGTTTCCTGTCCAGCCTTTTCCACAAAAGCCAAGAGTCTAATGTCACTGTCATCCATTAGCATTTAGACATGGAGGTGAAGTCACACACACACTTGTATGGTTAACACAGAGCCGTGTGTGTGTGTGTGTTTGTGTGTTTGCTTTTGGGCAGAACAGAAGGCACCGGCCAGCTCACAGTGCCTACAGCTTACACACATGCGCACGTTTGCCAGCGTTTTTTAGTCATCGCATCAGCCGTCTGCATGGTTTCCTGTCATTTTTCCTCTCGTCTGATCATTTAATTATTTATTTATTTATTTATTTATTTAGCCGTCCGTCGCGCACTGACTCACAGGGCCGTGACTTTCACTGACATTTGGCGTCCGAGGGTTTCCACGCGTTTGTGCGCACAGACGGATGTACAAAGACGCGGCACTGAGCACAGATCTATGCCAAATAAAGTTCCCTGATTTTTATTTTATGTTCCAAAAAAAAAAACAAACAAAAAAAAAAACATGCATGGCATGTCTTTAGGGCGACTGAGTCACTCGGTGATGCTCAGTGACAGGAGTACGCCGCTGCTTTGTCGGTTCTGACGCACTCAATCGCTCAGGCGTCATTAGCAGCATATCGTCGGCGTATGATCAAAATCTCATGTTTGGCTATTAAACTCATCAACTAGATTCGTTTCTATTCATTTCACTGTGGTTTAGTAAAATAATTTATAGCAGTTACTGAATAATACACCTTAGAATGAATAACTGAATGATTAACAATAACGATTAGGCGTGTATCATCTCATGCCTTAACTTATAAACTCATAACCAGATCTCTTTTTCTATTCATTTCACCTTAGTTATTTAATAACAATTCATAGTAGTGACTGAATAATATATTTTTTTATTATAAATAACTTAATAATAAACCTGAAGCAATTAACAGTAACGATTCGGTGTATATCGTCTGTATAGGATCTGAAAAAAGGTCTCGTTTCTATTAATCACTGCGGTTAAGTACAATAATTCATAGCACTTCCTGAATAATAAATCTAACATGAATAACTAAATAATAATAGACCCAGAGTATAAGAGATTAACAGTAATCATTAGGAGCATATCATCTGCATATGATCAAAATCTCACACTTTGGCTTGTAACTTTGTGATCAGGACTCATTTCGATTTATTTCAGTGTAGTTATATAAAAATCATTTATAGGAGCTACTGAACAACATGCTTTCGTATAAATAAATGAATAATAAACCTGGAGTTTAAGCAATTAACAGTAACAATTAGGCACATATATCGTCAGGATCTGATCAAAATCTCACTCTTTGACTCACAACCAGGTCTCTTTTCTATTAATTTGACTGTAGTTACTTAAAAATAATTTATAGCACTTACTGAATAATACACTGTGTAATGAATAAGTAAATAATAAACCTAGTGTTTAAGGGATTAACAGTAACGATTAGGAGCTGTGTGTTGGCGTATGATGAAAATGTCATTCTTCAACTCGGAAACTCTTAACCAGGTCTCATTTTCTATTAATTCCAGCTCAGTTACTTATTAATAATTCATAGTAGTTACTGATTAATACACTTTATGATGGATAACTGAACAATAAACCCTGGAGTTTAAGCGATTAACAGTAACAATTAGGCGCATATCATCTGCGTAGGATCAAACTCAAGCTCGTGCTTTATCTCATGAAGGTCTCTTTTTTCCATTAATTTCACCGTAGTTACTTTAAAAGAATTTATAGTAGCTACTGAATGATATGCTTTAGGATGAAAAAACGGAATAATAAGCCCAAAGTTTAAGGGGTTGACAGTAATGTTTAGCAACACTTAAAGGTCATTTTAAATAATAGAAAGCTGTGTATGGTTAAACAAGCACACACACTGTTCAGCTGTTAAACACACACACTTTGATTCTCTCCACCCTTTCCTGAAGTACCTGAGTGTACAGAGAGTCTATTGTGCAGGCCGGAGAGGACCAGATAGGCTACACACACGCACTCAAATACACACACACACACCCACAGACACACACACACACACACACACAAACACTCCTGTCTCTTTCCCGAGAGTGACAGAAACCATTTACCCGAACAGCCCCTGATTTTTATTGCTCTGCCAGTGATGCAATGTTCGTCTCTGACTTTTGACATCTGACCCATAACCTCTGACCTCCTGCCATATGACTTCTGCCTCATTAACCCCCTACCCTAGCCTGTGTACAGAACGAGAGACTGAAGGCCAAACTCCAGTACTTGATCAGATCCTAAAGCGGAGTTTCCCTTTCCCTGGCGTCGGTGGACTCCGGGGTCAGCTGACTGCCAGAGGGAGGTTTCAGAGGGGAGGAGGAGGAGGAGGAGGAGGAGGAGGAGGTGTAGGGAGAGAAGAGAGAAGCTTTTAACATTCTCCTCTGGTATTCTTCATTCCCTCGTTCACCCTCCACCCCACCCTCCTCCCTTCCCTTCATCCCCAGCATGGAGACATGGTTATCAAGGCTCTGTGAGAAAGCACAATATGGGCCAGACAAAGGAGCCAGTCTGCGCTCAATAGGCCACAGTGGATAAAGAGACGAGAGAGGACAGAGAGCCAGAGAGTCCATCAGACACCCAACACACACACACACACACCAAACACACACGCAGTAGCGCACTAACGCAGTTAACACTGCACCACCACACTTCGTCACATAGGAAGTTACGCTGCGTGTCAGTATCGCAATAATCTCATAATAACATCACAATAATCAGCCACCAATTCAATTACACAACTTCGTTACGTAGCTCGGCGGTTAATCAAAAGAAATTCCTGAAGAGGTTGGAAAGGAGAAAGTCAGACCCGGAGGCAGTAAAAGAGAACGGGAAAAAAAGGGAAAAAGGTGACAAATGGAGTGGTGTAAAGTCTCTCACTGTCTCTGTGGAATGTGACAGTTTGGTCACAAAATGTCCTGTCTGTTTTCCTTACAAAAAAAAAAAGAAAAAAAAGAAAGAAAAAAGCTTTGTTGAAGAAATAATAATAATAATAATAATAATAATAATAATAATAATAATAATAATAATTATTATTATTATTATTATTATTATTATTCAATAATAAGTAATTTATTAATCTTACATTTTAGTTTCTTAACATTGTGGCTTATCATTTACTTATTCGTTATAAAGAATATTCTTCATTATTAATTATGAATCAGAGTAGTTACGCATCCTGGATTTTAAGGGATTAAAATAAAAGCTTGGAAATCTTTTTTTTTTTTCAGATCATAAATATTAATAACATATTTGAAAAAGCTTTTTTAAGAATTCTAACGATTTGCACACATTCTAACCTGGCAATCACATTTATCTCCCATATTATAAAGATGATAAAAACGTATCACTGTTGCTAAAATATAAAAGGAATAATTGTTTAGAATTAGTCGTTCACGTAATTAAAAAACAACTAAACCAAACAGAAGTCACTACTTCGCCAGCCGCAACTAAAGAAAGTTCTAATCAAGTAATAAGCTGATTATTAACTTATTAACAGTAACAGCTTCCATGTTTTGCTTTTACGAATCGCTGAATTATTGCTCGTCACACCAGCAAGTAAACATTTGCTCAGGCTGTTAAGGAGTCGCCGATTATTTAGCCTTTAATCAAACATCCCGAAGAAACATTTCTGTTTATTACAGTGTTATTAACAGAAGTGAAGTGGACTTACAGAGACGCAGCCATCAGGACAGAAGAGATGAGCGGACGAGCGCTCACACACACAGACACACGCGCACGCTGCTGCTAAACACACTGAGGAACCCGGTGCTGTCGCTCGCACGCCTGCTAAACACCGACACTTCATAAACACACACACTCACTCATACACTCACACACACACACACACACACACACACACATATCCAGCACTCGCTCCTTCACCACTGATGGAGTGCATTACTCGAAAGCAGAACTGAAGCATCCAGCGTCCTCTCTCTCTAAGTCATTGTAATCCCTACTTTTATCTCCTCACCCTCTGCTTTTCTGTGTAATCCTTTAAATTTTTAATTCCTCATAGCTGTTGTTATCTGTTTCTCTCTCTCTCTCTCTCTCTCTCTCTCTCTCTCTCTCTCTTTGACTCCCCCTCCACTCTTCATTGCTGGATGAATGATTTATTAAAAACACATTTTACCCGTCATACAAATGTGTTCCTAATTCAGGGATAAAAACCCGCCGAGTTTATCTGCGAACAAAAGATTAGTTGCATCTGGCAAAACAGTGCCGTTTGCTAATGCAATAAAAATGCGCAGCGCGGTGCTAAAAATGCGCCTAGCATTAAAACTGGGGAATTAGATATTTATTTATTTTTATATATACATATACACAATATAATCATTAAAACAGAGCTTGAGGATCAACCCAAGGCACTTTTCAGATGATGCGGAAAAGTAGGTGAGAGCGATTTGGCGTGGCGTGACAGAAGGCCAGCAAACACACACACACACACACACACACACGCACACACACGCACACACACGCACACATCTGGGGGCAATAAATAGAAAAACGGCGGCAAGAATAAACAGGACAAGCGGCAGGGGCTTGCACGAATGTGTTAGATTTCAATGAGCATACAAAAATAAAAAGATAAAAACAGACACTAAGCAAAAATTGAAAGGATGAACTTTGAACTAGAAGGTTCATGTGGCATCTAAAGTTTTTTTATTTTATCTGTCCAAATTAAAGAATGTGTCACAAGTGCAGAAGTGCAAAAAAAGCAGAAGGACAAAAACAGAAACTGAGAGGAAAGAGCTGCAGCACAGGAGTTTACTGAGAAACTCTTATCAAACACTATCTCTGTCTTTCTTTCTCACACACACACATACACACACACACGCACACACACTCACACGCACTCACACGCACGAGCACCCATAGACACACTTAACAGAGGCCAATGAGACATACTAATGCCACAGTCCATGTGCTGTGTGTATGAATTGAAAAAGACAAAAGAGGGATGAAATAGAGGAGAGGAAAAGAAAGAAAAAAGCTCAAGTCATTTCAGCCAATCACATCACAAAGTCAATGTAGAACTCTAGAGTTCCGGTCACAGTT
>NC_069727.1:3164788-3269788 GCF_027358585.1 Pangasianodon hypophthalmus
CACTTTTGATTCATAATCACAAGTAGCCAAATAGTGTATAAGATATTAATAGCAGAAAAAGAGAAAGGAAATGGCATCATTTCAAAAGTTTGCACTCCCCTATTTCTAAATTAAACACTGACAAAACTTCAACGTCTTTCTTTTTCGCTCTATTTGTATTCTATAACTATTTATTTGCTGATTATTTTTTCCTCTGTACACTCACATTTAACTCTTTACTCATGATCCTGTGTTTTGGCAGAAAAATTGTAAAATTTAAATACACTTTGCACAGATTTCTAGGGGGTACAAACTTTTGCACTCAGTTGTACACGTGTCGATTTCATGACACCGTCTCTCTCATTATTCTGTATTTAGTTAACTGATTTTATGCTCAAATCTGTAATTTGAAAGAAATTAATCTGATTTAGAGACGGATTTCCGACCTGATCCTAATCCCCAATCCTAATCCCAGTCCTGATCCTGATCTCGGAAGTCTGTCTGATAACGCTAATCGGCGGTCCTGATAAAGGTTACGCTGTTGCGTTATTCTGTCCAAAGTGCTTTGCACGAAGCGAGAGACACATGTTGTGACACATGCGCTGGCAGGAAATTCATACATTTCAGATTCAAAATAATTCCTGCCGGTACACGGCTTTCAAAGGAGCGATGGAACAAAACACACACACACACACACACACACACACACACCAGACATACCAGCACAGGCGGCACATTAATTAACTTTTCTAAAGCAGCGTGTGTCTGTAGTTAAACGCTTTTTGCGATCCTCAGAGTCAAGGCTGTAGGCAGGCAAAAGAGAGACGATGAAAGGGAAAAAAGGAGTGTGGAGTTAACATGAACAACAGCTTCTGAAAGAGAGAGAGAGAGAGAGAGAGAGAGAGAGAGAACAGCAATGGGAGAACAGCATACATGTACCAACCCTGAATCATGTGAATTCAAGGCTACACTCACAGGGGACAGAATGGAGCGGTTTGACATCAACAAAAATGAGCTTGTTCTTAGTGAGAGCACAAAATTGGGGAAAGGTGTGGACAGGCAAGGTCCATATAGTACAGACATACTGGCTTCACTGCTGTCACACACACACACACACACACACACACACACACACACAATGGCCCCCTTCAGCAGATGCGTAGTGTCCGAGCCCCTTCACAGCTGTACTGCATTAGAGGCCCTGAGAGCCGAGGGTCTGACACAGCCAGCCAGTAAACAATCCCCTTCCCCTATCACACACACGCACACACACACACACACACACACACACACACACACACACACATACATACTCACCAGATCAACCTGGCTCTTTCCAGCCATTATGCTCCCTGAAAATGTACCCCCAATCTTTTTTTTTTTTTTTGCTTGTTTATAAAACCCCATTTCTCCACACTCCAGCATGTCACCACTCAAAAGTTTTGAAGATTGTAACCAAATTATTTTTTCACAATACATCAGTTAAAGGAAACTTCCATCAAGTTCCTGTTGTGCAAATCAAGATGACTTCATCAAAAACACACACGCGCGCTCGCACACACGCACGCATACACACATACACATACACATATACACACACGGATGCTTTTCTGACTCATCATTGTGGCTCAAAAATCAAATGTAGTTTCAAAACAGAAACATAAACATCATATTTCCGATGATGTGTCACAGATACACGTTTTAAATACTTCATATTTTGCCCTTAATACATTTTCATTGATGACTGATATTAAAATTGCATTTTTTATTATTAATAGTAATTATATCTCAGTGTAGTGGAAGTGACAGAACTTCGGCGAGCGGTTGAAGCTGAGTGTAAATACAGTATAATTTCTTAACATTTAAGAATTAATATTAGGGTAAATATTATAATATTAAGGTAAATATTGTTTAAAAAATTGTCATTCTGTTGTTAAACAATAAACAGTTTCACAAAAGGCATTCCAATCATTTATCCTAATAATTTATATTTATTAATAACAATAATTATATATAGTTACAATTATCATATGTAAGTATTATTATTTTCTATATAATGATTTGAAAAAAAAAAATTAGACGATTATTTATTAAACCACAACAATTTCATTTAATTTAATTTAAAACCATGGTATAACATTTCCTTTCTTCATCTGTGTAACTTTTAAATATTTTTGTATTTTATTTATTTTATTATATTTTTGTATTTTGTATTTAATATTATACTTATTTTTGAGGAAAGTTTGTGAAAACAACATGGAAATACTGGTTGTTTTTATTCTGTTTTAAGGCATGTAGCATAGTTCAAGACACACAGTCCATAGATAAAATGTTTTTGACTATATATCAGTATAATATAATAATTTTATTATTATATTATACCGATATATATTATTAAAGAAATATTTTTTAATTACCTTTGCTATTTACACATCTATCAGTCTTCGTGTGCGACTTTTTAGAAGAGGTGTAAACAAACAAACAAACAAACAACTAAATAAATAAATGTCATGGCCCCCATATGTACAATAATATTTATTTATTTAATTTTCTCAACTTTCCATCTACAGAACTCATTTTTATTACATTTGTCCATAGATTCCTTGACATTATTTACAGGCATTATAACTGTAATAATGGTCTGTTGTGGTTTCCACCACTGGAGCAAAATTAGAATTAGAAAATTGCGGACCCCCCGGCTTTGCTTCACGGACCCCCTGGGGTGACCGGACCCCACTTTGAGACCCCACGGTCATAGAAAACATCATACAGTTGTCATAACAACCATCATAACAGTTCACAGGACAAAATACGGATTTTCTCAGCCATTATATCTGCCAACAGCTAGCCTCCCATCTTCTTTACCGGACAAGGTGTTCAGGTGAGATGGGGCTCTGTTAAGAGGAAGTGTGTTTATCGGCTGGTTCAGGAGGTGTAAAGCTTTCTCTGATGCTTGAATGACGGACGGCTGGAGTCATTAAGACAAAGCTCCTATCTCTGCTCCACACACACACACACACACACACACTCTCTCTCTCACTCTCTCTCAGTCTGTGATCTCTCTGAGAAAAATTTCAACAAGGTAAAGGACTGTTTCTGCAGGAGTGTTGTTAAGCATAGCCTCTCACAGTTTGAGCAAATTCTCTGGTGAGTGTGGTTAGTGTGGGTTTATTCGGTATAAAACACTCTTAGACGAAGGAAAAATTCCATGCAGAGTGGTGTAAAAAAAAAAAAAAAACAACCCTCCCTTTTGATTTGCTTTTCATAGGGTCGCTAGTGCCACATAAACTGGGGTTGTGTTCACAGTGTTTATGATAAGATTTCATAAGTACGGTCCAATCTTGTAATATTTACTGAGTTGGAATGGAAATTTTCTGAGGTAACATTGACATTTCTCAGCATAATGGAACTCAATGAAGTTTGCTTGTGGTCGAAGCTAAATGTAAATACAGTGTAATTTTAGCCAAACAGAGTATTTTCTTAGTAATTCACCAACACATCTGAGGTAAATGTTGATATTCCTGATGTTTTCATCCCTTTTCCACTGTCACATCTTTACATACTAGCAGGCTAGAACAATTTTAAAAATAACTACAACTAGTTTTGAAGTTGAGGTAATGTTGATTTTTCTCAGTATAGTGAAACTCACAGGAGTTCAGTTAGCAGTCGACGCTAAGCGTAACAACAGCGTAATTTTAGCCATACAAAGTATCTCCTTAGTAATTTATCAACACATCTGAGGTAGATATTGATATTCCTGATATGTTTGTCTCATTTATACTGTCATGTCTTTACACACTCGCTACTAAGCTAGCACAATTTTCAAAATAATTATGACTAATTTGGAAGCTGAGGTAACATCGATATTTCTCAGAATAGTGGAACTCACAGAAGTTCACTAGTGGTCGAAGCTAAGTGTAAATATAACGTAATTTTAGCCATATGGAGTCTTTTTTTTGTAATCTACCAATATATCTGAGGTAAATGTTGATATTCCTGACATTTTTGTTTCATTTCCACTGTCATTCTGTTGTTATAGTCTTTGTATAAAAGATTTAACTGCTGTGTGATAGCTAGCTATATTCATTATCTTCAGTCTTAAGCTAGTTTGTGCCTGGTGTATACATTTCCCAGTTGCCTAGCAACAGTGGTCTCATGGCTTTAGCTACCTGAACAGTGAGTGTATCATGTGTTTGACTTCTAATTGAAAACACAAATTCTTAAATTCATGTTTGAACACACCATAAGCTATAAAATGGTTTCACAAGGAACATAAGATGCTACAAAAGAAAGCTAAGTGTAATAACAGTGTAATTTTAGCCAGAGTTTGTTTTTCGTATTTATTTTAACACCCATGTCAATGGTCACAGCTTAAGATACTAGCTAGCTACCACCATTTTTAAAATTACAATATTACAATCTTGCAATATTTAGTACTTTGGAAGTTGATAAGAAGTCTTTTCTTCTTAAATTTTGATATGGCCTATACTTCTGTCCCATCTCCTTCTGTTTATACCTTTTCAATAATAAAAAAAATCCATAAGAATAGCCACATTTTCCACTCACGATCTGGTGCGGCTCTAAAACAATCATTTCAATCATGTCATTTGTTTGACTTCCAATACTGAAAGTATCGATTCATCTGAACACACCACTAGCTATAAAAACAGTTTCATGAGGAACAAAAGGTGCTACAAGTGCTAACAATAAAGCTAAGTGTAACAATAGTGTAAGTTTAGCCATACAGAGTACTTTCTTAGTAATTTTCCAAAACATCTGAGGTAAATGTTGATATTCCTGACATTTTTCAATCATTTCTACTATCAGTCTGTCCTTAGATTGTTTGTATAATATATATATATATATATATATATATATATATATATATATATATATATATATATATATGTGTGTGCTAGCTAGCTGCATTGTTAGCTTTACATGGAGTAACAATAAAATCTGTAAATATTTTTAAAGAACACAAGCAGGTGAAATATCCAGTGGAACTCACAGAAGTTCAGTTAGCATTGAAGCTAAGTGCAACTACAGTCAAATTTTAGCCATATAGAGTATTTTCTTAGTAATTTTCCAGCACATCTGAGTTAAATGTTGATATTCCTGATATTTTTGTCTCATTTTCATTGTGTTTCTGCCTTTATATTGTTCATATAAAAGCCAGCAATGTCGAGAAACCAGAACATTTTAAAACTGTGTTCTCCATGCGTCCACTTGCCACCTGGCGCAGCTCTAAAACACTTCATTTCATTCATTTAGTTCCGACTAAAACAATCATTTCAACTCAGCAGCTACTTATTACAGTCATGTGTAGATGATGAACGGTGCAAGGCTGAGGGACCCTGTGTTTATGCACTTGGCCTGTTTCTCTCATTGACTCTATCAGTGTTTTACTTACACACACATGGTGTTTCACTTACACATACACACACACACACACACACACACACAGGACAGGTGAACACAGCATCAATGATTAACAGGGTAACTAGTTAAACAGACATATGGGGAAATGCAGACATACAAAAACATTTGATGTCTCTTTGTATCTGGTTTTATGGCATTTGAATGTGAGAAGCTTTATAATATAGAAAAATAAATTTTTATAATAATGCTAAAACAGCTAAAAAGCACCTAGGAACATACAATATCTTCACCTTTACCTTTAAAAACAAAAATAAAATCAGCCCCATCTCGAATATGAATATGCTAATATCATTAACATTAGCTACCTTAGCTACACAGCTAGCAAGCTGCTACGATTCACATTTTTCCCAGGTTAACACAAGTGCGGTTTTTTAACGGCAAATTTCATTCATAACCTAATTTGCCTCTCACTAACATTAATTAGCTAGTTTAATTAACACGCAGGTCCTGTGAGCTAACAGTTTCCAGTTTCTAATACCACGTTGCCATCCTCTCCATGAGCCTACTTTACAGAAGTACTCAGGAAGTCTTTGTTTTAGCGCAAAGATGACATATTTGATCAATATTTATTCAGTATAAAACACTCTTAGTCAAGAGACTGTTCCATGTAGAAAAGTGTAAGCGAGTCTCTTTTCATAGCTTCGCTAATGCTACATAATTTGGGGCTTTGTTCACCATGTTTATGAGAAGATTTCCTAAGAAAGTCCCAATTTTGTGATACTTACTCCTTTGTAAGTCAAACTATTTTGTGGTAATGTTAATGTTGTTGTTTCTCAGTATAGTGGAACTCACAGAAGGTCAGTTAGCGGTTGAAGTTAAGTGTAACTACAATCTAATTTTAACCACTGGGAGTCATTTTTTACTAATTTTCCAACACATGTGAAGTAAATGTTAATATTCCTGATATTTTTGTCTCATTTCCACTGTAACTCTGTATTTATTTATGTTTGTGCCTTATATATTTATATTTGATCAATATAATCATAACCAGAGGAGTCAGTTATAAAAAAAATCACGTTTTTGAGTTGGAACTTGTTATAGAGATGCTAGGAAGCTGTAGTAAAATCGCCTGTCGTTTAGTCAGAAATCAGGAAAAATTGGACAATTCATAGAAATCTATATTTCTTGTCAGCAGTATTGAATGGACACTTCTTGTGCTAGACAACAAACCTGATGTACAAGCCTGTCATTTTTATTTAGCCAATCAAACACCAGCAAAAGCATGACTAGCTACAAATTGTTAGCCCTCAACAGACTGAACCGAAATTACACCATATTTGACGACACACTGTGTTCCTCTATGACCTTGTTTGCAAGCGCCAGCGACTGAGCTGCTGATTTAGCTGCTCTTATTTCTGTTCTGTGATTTAAAAAATAAAACAACTTCCATTTTCCGTTCTTTTGTAGCAGTTTAATGAGGCAGGGAACAATCCGTTTTACCTGAGCAAGGGGTCGAAATCAAGAGATTAGCCAAGAGAGGAGAGAAAGAATGAGATAAACAGCGTGGTTACATGCCATTACAGTGGTGATGGAGCACAACCAGAGCACTTATAACGACGGACGATAATGTTCCCTCAGAGCCCTCCATCCACCCTTTCATCCCTCCATCCATCTTTTTCTTCATTGCTCTTCAAAAAAAGGTTTTATCTAGCACTCTAAAGGGTTCAACCTTCAATTTGTATGCAGAACCCTGTAAAATTGGTTTCCTTTTTAGAAAGGATTTAGAAAAGGTTCCAGGCAGAACCACTTTAGGAACTCTGTGAGAACCTAAACCTAAAGTCACTTTTTCACTTGTTCACACATACACAGATACATGCTAAACATTTCACTTAGCAGCCTTAAGGTTGTTTGTTTTGTCCTTCTCAGGGAACTGTTAAACAATCTATTCAGAAAAGGTTCCAAGTTGAACCTCTTTAGAAAGCTAGAAGCTTTAACCATACACATAACCATACTCAAACTAAATGTGGATTCATTTTGTGAACTGATGAAGTCTCCATCTATACTTCTAGCAAAATAACATGTTCTTGGATGGTTGTTTAAGGGTTTGTTGGATAATTAAGTGTATTAAGCTTAAACCTAAAAACCTTTCTGACAGTGAGACATTCTGTTAAAGGGTTCTAGGTAGAACCATTAAGGGTTCTCTCAGAGAGACAACCAAACCCTCGTTCAAAATCGTTCAAAATTGTCTAAGAGTCTGCCACCCTACAGCATTCTCCAGTTTGTCCCTCTGGGAGAACCTTTAAAGGTTCTATGTAGAAAGCTAAGCTTTGCTGAACGCTAAGAGATCTTAACTATCCAAAGAATCTTTAAAGAACCCATTTTGTTAAAAGTGTCACTGAATGGGATCTAACGTGTATGTTTGAAAGTCTCTGGCAGGTGCATTCTCTCAGCGCGTCATGCTACGTAGCCTCCAGGACTTGCGCTTGGATTGTCAGGAGAACAGATTTGGCAGGTCTCTCGCGCGAACATATTTAAAAGCACATGTTTATGCAAAACATCTGCACTTCTGGAGCGGTGCATCCACAACAGATAGATCAATGTAAAGACAGAGAGAGAGAGAGAGAGAGAGAGAGAAAGAAAGATGGAGGGAGGGAAAGTAGGTGTTGAAACGATTTTCCACAGTATCTTTGTGAGTCGTTGGGAAAAACGTCTGGAAGAGCAACAGAATTTCTTGAGCCTGCAGCCAAAATCAAATCCTCAGCCATTCCCTCATCTCTCCCAAGCCTACCATTGCACCACAAGTATTTATTTATTTACAATTATTTATTCGCCAGACATTTTTTTTTAATCCAAAGTGAAACAGGATACAATCCAATCTTGCAGAGCTCAGAGTTAGAAGATTTGATCTTATAACCCTCAGAATGTTAAAGGGATACTTTTTAATTATCTGTAGCATACAGTATTGGCGATTACCACAGAAAGGAATTGTACAATTTACACGACTCAGATCACATGAAAAGAGCTGAAAGTTTAGGTTAAGGTTAGGCTCAGGGGGCGGGGCTAGCATTCATACTTTTGTGACTTCCTTCATATGAAATCAAACAAAATTGACACAATTCCTTTTTACTGAGAGGAAAACGGAAAACCTATTAACTTGAAATTTAGGTCTAAGGGCAGTTGTTGTTTTCCTACAATAAATATTTATGTGAAACATATTTTTGTAAAACTCATTAATTAATTAATCAAAAGTGTTTTTTTTTTTTTTGCGAATGTAACTAATTTGTGCTTTCGCAGGTGAGACTACATTTTCACACACTTTACTTAAGGGTGACTTGAATTAGCACTTATTTAATCTATTTTTTTTTTAAACCCTATGACGTGTGTGTTCTTTTCATGCTGTATTAACCTCTCTCTAACAAGGTTTTAGCTTGGTATTCTTCGACCCTGACATTTACAGCGTCTGCTGATTGGTGTTCACAGGGCTACATGACACCTATATAATGCCTTCATGACAGCTGACATAAATCTACATAAACAAAAATACTTTTTTTTAAACAACAATACTATAATAAACTCTCATTAAGTCTGCCTTTGTCACTTTTGATGAAAAGTGGAAAGAACATAGGAGTCAAATGACATAACATTGTGTTATAACACTTTCCAGGCTGACTTACATTAGAAGCTTATAACAACTGACATACTCAAAGATACCAAAAGTACACTCAGCTAAAAATTCAGTTGTCATGACATTCTAATGTTAAGTCAGCAAAGAAAATGTCATCCTTATGTCAGAAAAACGTCCTTATGTCAGAAAAACAGCTCATACCTGTTACCTAAAACCTTTATAATAGTTTATAAGTCTCTAGAAAACTTGCTGCATGTGTAAAAGTACAAATTGTACAGATTTAGAGTGAGAACTTGTCATATAGTTGTCATGTAAAATAAGTGCATACGTCTCTGTACATTCATTTTTAAACATTATATTTTCATCAAAACTTCCTGTTCTGACCTCTCCAGCTCTCTTCTGATCTGATCAGCTGCCTTTAGCTAATAATTTACATAAATATAACTAATTGAATAAACTGAAATAGAGGATCTGCTTCAGAAGCTGCAGTGGAAGGGCTGTAGTCCAGACTGACATTGTCAAGTCCAAGACAAGTCCATGACCATGACTAGCTAAGATCAAGTCAAGACTGATTATTAAGGGGGTTGAGATCAAGTCAAGATCGAGTCCAAATGAAAGCGAGACAGAGTCGAGATCGAGACCGGAAACCATCAAAACCTTTTCGAGGACATGGCTTTACCTCGACAGCATTACGCCAATGATTAGGCTGTTTTCTAGAAGAAATAATTACGTCTTGCCAAACTTTGGGAATGAGAAAAGAAAGACAACACAAGCAATATTTTTACAAAGTCCAAGCACTAATGCCAATAAGTCCAAGTTAGCAGAGAAAATGTCTTGAGACCAGACTCGAGTTCAGCTCTACGCTCTGGTTCTTGTTTAGAAAACTGGAGTCACTAAACTGTGGCCATTTTCTTTCAAGTGTTTATCATGCATTAAATGTTTATAGCATGTGCCTGGTCCAGTCTGGTGAAATACTTCGCTGGGTCTGCATCCAGACTCCAGTCCTCCGCTTGACAACCCCTGCTGAATTGGTTGTAGTTTTAAATTACCATTTTGCATATTCAAGCCTTCACTTTTAAATAAGGTTCGAGAAAACAGGGTTTCTGGTCTTTTGTCATGACAGATAAATGTGTTGAAATTCTTGTCCATGCTACTAAAGGTCTATGTAGGTCTACTGGCAGAAAATGGTAGACATCCACTAGTCTGGGGGCAAATGGAGGCTTCAAAGAGAGAGAATGAGGACGAGAGAAAGGGAGCAGAGGCACAGTTCAAAACCCAGAGCCAAGAACACAGATCTCTCTCTTAATCCTCTCCACCTGGGGGCACATCATCCTCCCCACGCCTGCTGCTGCCAGTGCCACCTGAACCCCCAGCCCCCTTTCCTGGCTGCCCCAGTACAGTCCCATAGGCAGCACCCACCACCCAGTGCCCCTCTACCTGCCTCCCAACCCAGTCCTGCCAAAGACAGCTCCTTCCACCATGGCTCAGACGGTTCAAATGCCCCCCTACCAACGTGCCAAGTACCTGATATTGCTTCGCCACAAGAGCGGCAAGCGTGCTAGAGCGGATACACACGCGTACACACACACACACACATGCCAGCCAGCCTGCCTGCCTGTTTGCCATCTACAAGCTGCCAAACATTCAGGATTATACCCCCAACCACCCCCAAAAACACACACACACACATCCACACATACACACATCCACCTGCCAAACATCCAAGATTATACCCTCTACCCCACAGCATGCCAAATACCTTCAAACACTGCCATCCAGCCCGAAATCCTCAGGGAAGCCCCTAAACACACACATCCACACACACACACACACACACACACACACACCCACCCACACACACACACCCACCCACACATCCACCCACCACCCACACCTCCACCCACCACACACACACACACACACACACACACACACACACAGACTCCCATCCTACGGAATGCAAAGAGTTTAAGTTGTATTTTCAACAGAGAGCAAAAGATGTGATAAATGGAGAAGAGAAGAAAGATACTGAAAGAAAAAGATAAGAGAAGACATTTTAGAAGACACAATGAAACACAAGAAGAGAACATTTTTTAAAAATAATAAAAGAGAAGAGAGAAGAGAAGAACAGAAGAGAAGAGAGGAGAATGATGTGAGAGAAGAGAATTGAAGAGAAAAAAAAATGAAAGAAGAGAAAATGAAAGAGGAGGATAGAAAATAGGAAAAGGAGACTAGGATGAACAGAATACCAACAGAAGAGAAGAGAATGAAGAGGGAAAAGTGAAGAGAAGTTCAAAGGAAAATGAAATGAGACAGGAAAAGTAAATGGGAGAAGAGAAAAACAGAATAGAAAGAAGAGGAGAGGTGATGAAAGAATATGAGAATGTAAGGAGAGAGAAAATGAGAGATCTTAGATGAGAGAACAGAAAAGAAGAAAATTAAAGAAGAGAGAACTAGACAGAGAGGACAAAAAAGAGAAAATGAGAGAAGAGAAAGCTATAGAAGAAAAGAGAACGGTAGAGAAGAGAAACGACTGAGAGAAGATAAGAAACAATAAAGAAAATAAACAAAAAGAAAATGAGAGAAGAGAAGAAGAAAGGAGCAAAGAGATATTAAGAAAAGTGAAGAGAAGAGAAAAGGACAAGAGAACATAACAGAACTGAAAAAATGAGAGAATAGAAAACAAGAGAGAATAGAAAAGAGAAGAGACAACAAGAGGAGAGGATAGAACGGAAGAGAGGAGAAGGAAATGAGAGAAGAGAGGATGCTCTTGTTCATATCTTTGGAAATTGCACTGTACAGTATCTTATATAAACTGTGTAATTATCTAATATATTAGCGGTGTGTGTGTGTGTGTGTGTGTGTGTGTGTGTGTGTGTGTGTGTGTGGAACTGAATTACTGGAACTATACGTTTAAATTAAAGATGTTATTGCCAGATCAGTATAAATGAGAGGAATTAGTCGCAGTGCGTCTGAAACACGATAAACCCATGAGCTCAATCAGAAACCAGCACCACAAACACTGTATCCTGATAACAAACACACACTTCCTGTCTTACTGTTACACTCTAAACACTACACCAAAGCTCCACAGATTAAAACCCACAACAAAACAAAACTAGTGATGAAGAAGGACATGATAAAGTACCTCATAATCGGATTATGATTCATGGTGAAATTGTGGTAAGCAGAAACAGACAAAAATTCACTCGATCACACCCTCTCTAGAAAGGGTGTGAAGGATCTGAGAGGGAGAAACCACAGAACACTTTATATGTATATATATATATATATATATATATATATATATATATATATATATGGACTGGCACCCTGTCCAGGGATGTCAGGGTTCTCTATCTCTATCAGGGTTCTCTATCTATCTATCTATCTATTCAATATATAATAAATATATAAATCACCCTGACACCCCTGGACAGGATGCCAGTCCATCACACACACACACACACTCCGGACAACTTGGAAATGCTAATCAGCCTGCAACACATGTCTTTGGACTAGGGGAGGAAACCAGGGTACCTGGAGGAAACCCCTGACACAGAGTCGAGGCGGGACTCGAAGCTGTATGTAAATGTGTATGTATATGTACATGTAGATTCTATGTGTAGAAACTAATGAATAGAAAACTACTAAATAAATGATGAGTAGAAGGTAAGAGAAAAGAGCATTAACATACCTGAATGTATCTGTATTTTCTGTCTAATAACCAGCCGGTAATTTTGAGTTTTCTTTACTTTAATATACATCTCAAACATGTGGTAGTGCACACACGCCCTGTTTGGATGGGATTAAACTCACATACGAGATTTTTTTTTTTTTTTAAACAACTCTGCGGTCGTCTGATCATTTTACTCGCATCTCGATCGACATATTGGTGATTTTACGCGCAGATGTTGCATCTTGTGTTGGAAAAAAGTTTAGCGACCACAACTACTTTAGCACTTCTCAAATCGCGCACAGATGTAGGAGCCGCTCAACAGCTTTCTTGTTGTGGGTTGCATGACTTCATCTCCATATTGTCTACACTGAGAGAACACTGAGAGCAGGAGAAAGAAAACTGAATCAGTCGGATAAAACATGATCCCAATGGCTGATTAAAGGAGCTGCTCGAATAATTTATAAACAATAATTTAAAATAGAAATAAATAAATGAGCAGTTTTATCGCTGTAAATTCCTCAATCAAATAAAGAAAGATCATCATGTGATCATGATGATATGACATAATCTTCCAGGTTCATAGACAAAACAACCTGTTAGAGACTCATTCATCCAGACGCTAGAGTTTTATCACTGAGAAAATGTGTAAGAAATGATTACAGACGTCACCCGGGAAAACGAATCGAATACGAGTTACTTATTACTTAAAATGTTTATTCAGTTATTCTCACAGAGAATTCATTTTATCTTGTCCTTTTCTTCTTAATAACTAAAACCTATCTGGCATTTCAGTACACTTTGATTAAAATATAGTTTTAGCTTTTGCAGTTTTTGACTTTTTCTATGTTTTATAGCTAGAACTTGTCGGCCATTTTACTTTAATGAAGATGTCGCAGTAAATAATTACGCTGTACGAGACACTTAGCTTCTAACTACAAGTTAAGAGACTATAGTACTTTTCAGATAATTTTCCGGATGTGTTTCTGTTAAGTAACGTTGACGTCTGAGGTAATTCTTACCGGGATGAACGATAGACATGGAGGCGTGTCTTCACAAAATGTCTTCACAAAGTACACACACATATGCAAGCGTCACATTAAACGTTCCATGCGTACTACATACTATTTTATGACATGAAACTGATTATATCGACTCTTCTTACAAGCGCTTGTTGTAGGAGGCGTGGCTTCACACATCACGCTAGATCATTAGTGGGTCACATGGCCATAAGGTATCTAAGATATATTTATGCTAGGAACCCAGTGACTTACCTAAAACCCTGGGAAGATAGAGTGTTAAAAGAGTGTTAATGTTAATTCAGACAGGATAAAGATATATGGTGTTATTTCTACTGCTCATTTTATACAAAAGAGATGTACTCTTAGTATCCAGATGCATGAAGGTGCAGTCATGACAGATTACGGACTAAAATCCCAGAGATACTCTGGTAATATTTATGTTAGCATAATAATTATTGTGTAGGAGAATTGACTGAGAGAATATAAGAAAAAAGAAGAGAAAATGAGAGAAGAGAAGAGACAAGAAGAGATGAGAAGAGATGAGAAGAGATAAAAAGAGAAGAGACGAGAAGATGAGATGAGAAAAGATGAGACGAGACAAGACAAGAAGAGAAGAGATGAGAAGAAACGAGAAGCGAAAAGAAGAGACAAGAAGAAGAGAAGAGAAGAGATAAAAAAGAAGAGAAGAGAGGAGATAAAAAGAGAAGACACAAGAAGAAAAGACATAAAAAGAGATGAGATGAGACGAGACAAGAAGTGAAAAGAAGAGACAAGAATAAGAGAAGAGATGAGAAGAAGAAAAGAGATAAAAAGAGAAGAGATGAGACGAGACAAAAAGCGAAAAGAAGAGACAAGAATAAGAGAAGAGAAGAGACAAGAAGTGAAAAGAAGAGACAAGGAGAAGAGAAGAGAAGAGAAGAGAAGAGAAGAAGAGTTCTCTGGTTGAATTGAGTACTCGTTGAGTGCGTGCTCAGAGACGTTACATCCATAACGCATGCATTCCCAAAACAAGAAACACAGGATTCAAATCTCTACGTGTTGTTTAGTTTGTAGAAAATGTGTAGTCTACTGAATCAGTTCATTTGCTGCCACATCCCTCACGTTGATGAATGTATTTGAAACATAAGCTTAAGATTTGTCTGCATTGTCTTTCAGGGGTTAAAGGACAACATATTGCAGATTGACTCATTGATCCTACGTCTCTGCTGTGAGACGTTTTGTTAGTCCATATGAGGGAAAATGACATCCTGGTTTCAGCCATTTGCTTTATTATCTGCACTTCTTAATGCACGAGACGTAGATAAATTGCTTGAGGAATGGGGAGCTGGGGAAATATATTAGTAAATGAGTTAATAGATGATAAATGAAGTCTTGGATACCAGAAAAACAAACGCTCAGTGTGTTATGCAAATGCGTTTTCTCTACATGCTTTATTGGCAGCTATTGTTTTCAAAGGCTTTTTTTTCCATGAGACAGTCTGTTGGGCTTTTGTCATGGGGTATACTACATGTCACAAGGCCATGTATGCATTATGTGTGTGTGTGTGTGTGTGTGTGTGTGTGCTGCACAGTACCCATTTCCTGCGCTCCCGCCTGGCATACAGATGGTTAAGCCCATCAATGCAGAACAGTTTGGTTGGGGGAGGGGTGGTGGCACAGGGCACAGGCTACAGATGGCACAGAGGGCATCGCCAAGTGCTGTGTGTGTATGTGTGTGTGTGTGTGTGTGTGTGTGTGGGACAATACCCTCACCCCATTCCCACAACCACACAAAGGCTTGGCGCTGAACATGCACCTACTCCGACGGATAGCTTTATGAGGTTTTGACCCAGCTTTTCTTTTCTTTTATTTGCTTTTCATTCACCCTCTATATTTTCACTTTTTTTTTCCCCCCACTCATCTCTCCTGTGCCCGGTGCTCTCCTTCCTCATTAAGACTTACGCTTTGATATTCAATGATCCCTAATTCCCTCTTGGAACGTGATCTCCCTGGACGTCCCGTTCGCTCATACGTGTTTACGTGTGTATTTTTTGTGCTCAATTCGAGCTGACCCTACATTTAAAAAGAGGTTTATTTGATTTTTTTTTAATGTACCAGGACCTCGATGTTCTCTGATGTGCCATGATTATTAGATTAGATGAATGCATTATGAAGATGAGACACAAATTATCAGTCATGCTTATGATCTATATGCTCTCTGTGGAGTACGTACAGTATACTGGCCAGATTCCACACAATGGCGATGCTCTAAGTAGCACTTTTTTTCCCCACTTTTGACAGTATAGAGCTGTATTTCAAGATATTAGTATGAATCCAGAAATATTCACACCCTTGTCGAGTATCTGTGTCCGTTTCCAATCATATAACAGTCCTTTTGAAAGTTAGAGGATCTCTGGAGGTTGTGAGATGGTGACTAGTGACAAGCAAGATTAATAAAATATTCCTCAAAATGCACAAACTGAGTTTCATTTTACAGGAAACATTCAAAAATAGTGTATTTTACATTAAAATATGTATGGCACGGATGATTATCTACCTCCCAGTGTGAATTAGTGGACACGAGACATGTTGATGGTGCGACGTGAGCCCAGGGTGCCAATACTTATTTCTCAGTAAAAAATAGAAAGACTGTTAAGTGCAACTTAAAGTGCTTAAAGAAAGACTTACACCCTTTCTATAGCTGAAATCCAAATCTTGGATATAGTGCACTGCTTAATACATTACATACTGGAAGTTGTTTAAAATAACTTGAAGAGGAGTTTTTACTCGGATCACAGGTGATGTAAATGCAAAACAGGGCTAAATATCAGCAACAGGAAAGCATTGCTGTGGTAAATTATAAAAAAACAAATCAGAAATTAAATTAAATTAAATTATATGACGTATTTGTGATGTTGTCTCTTAAAGCCACATTTGTTTTTTTTTTTTTTTTTTTTTTTTTTTTTAAAGGAAGATCCTGAAGAAAATTCTTGAATAAATTGAGTGGATAATTTTGGATAATGGATAATAAATGAATAACTTTGTTTTAAAAAATATAGATAGAGACGTATTAGTAATACAATAATAATAGAAATATTTCTTTAAAAAAAAACTGTACATGTGTAAAAAATGACCGATGTAATTAAGGGTCTAGTAAAAAGAAATAATGATGAGATGTAGAAGTAGAAATGTAAATAAAAATGAAAATAGAAATATTCTTTAATAAAATTTTACGTAAAAAATTGCTGACTTAACATTGAGCAGCATTTAAGAAACAAACAAACGAACAACAAAAACAACAACAAGCCTCTTTAGTTATAAAAATGAATCCGGACAATTCTGTGATGATCGTATTCGACTAATCACTGATCTGCACCATTTCTAGCTCCGCCCACATTTGTTTGTTTGTTATTCGTGGTACCTAGGCAAGACTGTTAACCAATTTCAGCAACCTTGTGATCATGGATTCGGTGGAGAACATGGAGTCGTTCTCTTCTCATCTCTTCTCCTTAATGCCCTCCACCTCATTCCCCCCTCTCTCCTATTCACCTGGCATGGCTTGTCCTCGTCCTAAGCCTGGTGCTAAGCTGTTTTTCCCAGAATGCAGCTCTGACGACATCACCACCATACAATCGTAAACACAGCACAGCTGTCCCTCAGCTCCGAGCCACTCCACTGCACTCTTATCCGAACCACGTCATTACAATGGCTACGTTCTTAGTACTTGAGTGAAATCATTCCGATTGTTTGTATGCATGTATGGTTACCATAACGACGAGGAGCGCGTGTTCAGCTTGTTAATCACACTGTTTTAAATGATTTCCGTCTCAGCAGAAACAATCTAAGTGTGATCGTTAAATGGACAGTGAGAAGTTTGCGAGAAAGGATGCACTGGTTGTTGAAAATAACATAAAATGAACAGATTATCTATCAGTTTAATGAATCTTCTAATGGTACCAAGATTAAATCTCATGTTTGGAGAATAACGGTGCATGTAGCTAATGTAGCTAGTGTTAGCAGCTTGTTAAGGGAACTAGCGAATCAAGAAGTGCTACAGTATATAAGCAGATGTGTGCGTTTACTAAAGCACTGGATGTCGCACTACTTTTGGTTTTGAGAATATATTTTACGATCCAAAGTCAGATCCTTCACTACAGAGATAGCGGCATGGGGAATGATCACGCTAGACGAGTGAGTTATGTTACATATTTATTCCCAGTAGGTACTGTAACTTCACAAATGAAGTTTTACTCGGCAATTGCTTTAGCAAAAGTTCTGTTTAGTTTGTTTGATGACTAAAGCTTAGCTCAAATTTAGCTTGCCGTGAAAAAAAAAAAACGAGAAAAAAAATTTCGCTAACCAAAATTCTATTCGAGTCACTAAGTGTGTTTAGAAGGAAGTTGTGATTTTGCAAATTTGGGTTTTTGAGATTAAAAAGCAAAAACACAATATGCATACCACTGAATGGTCACAGTCATGAGAACACTGTTGCTAGGCAACTGGGATATACAGACGCCAAGCTACAGCTAGGTAAAAAAATAGTGTAATAGCAGAATCACAGTGAATAAAATACGGGGTAAAATAACTGAGAACATCAAAATTTACCCCAGATGTGCTGATAAATCACTATCGCTATCCAAACATCTGTGGATTTTGTCTCAGGCCACTCAGGGTGTTCAGAAGGAACTCGTGAATTTGTGAATTTTTGTGCGTTTGACAAAGAAAGGCAAAAAAATATGATACACTCATTGTTCAAGTGGCTGTTGCTAGGCAACTCGGAAATACAGACACCAAGCAACAGCTAGTTAATAACTAAAGAGTAGCTAGAGGTTCTGCCATATTGAGAAACATTTATTCACCACCACTTGTAAATTCTGAGCTGATTTCCGAAGCTGTGAATATCGGATCAGTGAGCGATTCGTACGGAATTTCTACTTGAGTTGTTGTCATGGAGACAACGTAACTCCACCTCCACACCAGTTTCATCGCTTTTTGACGATTTTGGTGCTCAAGCTGAACCTGCAGAAATGTTTGAAATTAGGACTTGGCACTTTGTTGGTAGAGAATTGTGAAAAGTGTGTGTGTGTATGTGTGTGTATGTGTGTGTGTGTGTGTTTATTCAGAGGAGCCAGGGGTGGCCACATGAGTAGAAATCAAACAATGGCTGCTACAGTGGATCGATGACACAGCGTGATAAACGCCGCCATTTAAAAAGGGCACGGCCATGATGGGGCTCGCTGTAATGACCGTACCACGCTCACGTAAGTCTTCTCTATGAACGTGAAGAAGAATCAAAGCCATTTCACCTCCACCACGCGTGTCTTCGTGGCCTCACCGATAAGACGAGACGGTAACTGCGAGGGGGAAAAAAAAAAAGGCCACAGTACATCAAGCCATCAATTTACTCCTCAACAATACCGGCACTCCAAGCACACCAGATGATTAGCCATTGTGTGCCTGGTGAGAGAGACAGAGAGAGAGAGAAAGCGAGACAGAGCGAATGAATGAATAAAGAGCAGCGCTACAATAATGAGGATGTTTGCTGTCAGCTCTTCAGTCGCTAAATAACAGATGCACCGTGCGCAGCAGATGTGTGCAATTGGAGTCACATCTGAAAACGCAGCTCGACAGAGGCCTTTTTTTTTTTTAAAGCACACACTTTGTCTCTCTGTGTGTTTTTCTCTCGCTGCATCCTTCTGCTTCTCCTTGCCACCTCGAGCCAAAACCCGCCAAGGAAAAAGACGGCGCCAATCTTTCCCGAACCTTTGAAGAGATTTGGAAAGAGATGACATGGGAAAATTACGAGTAGTGTACCGTCGGGCCGTGCAGTTTGACAGCACTTGGAACACGACATGGGGAAAACGTTTCGTAAAAAGATAAGCACACACTCACTCACACACACTCACACACACACTCACATGGGTGGGTAGACACCGGTCCCTCGACTCTCCTTCCTCTCTTAAGCAAAGTTTCAACAACATCAGGTAAAAGTTGATAAGAAACCTACACAAACTTGCAGGGAAATGATTGTTGAAGCAGAACTCCTCACTCAGACCAAGACTGAGTGTCTATTACTGACATCCATTTTCTTTTACGTGATATTTCACGCCAATATTTATTCTACTTCTTTAATTTGTGATATAACACCAGTTTCAGTGCCCCTATTTCAGCATCAGCATCATACAATACCTGATACTGATCCGAAATTGACGTCCAAACTCTCGATGTCACTCGACATCACACGATTTTGTAGTATAAAATATAAGCCAGTGGAATGAATCGGATAAAAGCTCAAATCGGATCTGATATCAAGCCAGGATTTCAGGACAGTATCATGTTGTAGACGTGCTTTTAGACATCGATGGACTAAGTGGACTGGCTATGCTAAATTGCCACATTGTACGTGTGAATGAGCGTGTGAACTAGCAAACCAGGAAGTATTCCCACCTCGCGTCTAGTATTCCCGGGATAGACTCCGGATCCACCGCTACCCTGACCAGGATAAAATGGCTACAGAAGAAAAATCAATGAATGAATGAATGAATGAAGTTACAAACTGCTCCTTCTGCCTGGTGCTTTTCATTGCCACGTTTGTCCAGACTTCGCTGCAGCATCTCAGCTGGTGCATTATGGGATATGTAGGACAGCGAATGATACATGTATGGTCCAGATGATCAACCTCTACACACTGAAACTAAAGCAAATATAACTTTTGGACTCAGGCATGACTTGATGTCTTCCTGCTTGGGAATAAAGCTTGAGTGGGTATACGGAACATGTAGTTTAGAATTAACAGACAATTAATATTAGAAAAGTAGCAAACATTCTTTTAGTGTATGCATTCCTGAGTTTTTGTAATGAATATGCAC
The DNA here is from genome assembly GCF_027358585.1 of Pangasianodon hypophthalmus. NCBI lineage: Eukaryota > Metazoa > Chordata > Actinopteri > Siluriformes > Pangasiidae > Pangasianodon > Pangasianodon hypophthalmus. The sequence continues at coordinate 3,185,320 of NC_069727.1, forward strand.
ATGTGAGCAGAGAACGAAATCAAGTTTTCGCCTGCTGTGTGAACAAACGTGGACGTCTTACGTCTTAACAGTAGTAAAGACACTTTATGGTGCGAGAGCCTGCAAATGGCACGGTTACTCTTGGTTGGTCTGACATACACACACACACACACACACACACATACAGACAGCATGCAGTGTGCTGGAACAGGAGTGTACTCTGTGTGTGTGTGATCTGCATGGATTTTTACTGTCGACTGTCGTGCCCATGGGACCAGATGTCACTACCGCTCTCTCAATCGTTCCTCATTCTCCCTCTCTCTCTCTCTCTACTTCTCTCTCTTTCTCTATCCGTCTCTCATTCTGGTTCTGCAGAGCAGCAGATGGAGATTTTTTTTTTTCATTTTCGTTTTCTTCCAACCCTCACAAACTCCTCATCACAATGAAGAGGTCACATGCGATCAGTGGGGTTGCTGCTTTCTTTCGTTCTTTTCTTTTTTTTTTTTTTACTTTAATTGTTTACGAGTCTTTATTTCATTAGGGAGGGATAAAAGAAAAAAAAAACAAAACAAAAGCTTCTCATTTACTTCAAGCGAAACTTGTCTACTGTACAATTCACGGCTCACTGCTTGGGTTATTCAGTGGAGCTCTGGATCCGGGTCTGCGCTCGGGTGTATTATTTCATTAAGTGCTTTTCAGCCCAGAGGGGGGATTTGGGGATGAACCTCCAGGATGTGTGTGACAAGGTCTTGACCTCTGACAAATCTCTGCCTGGTCCTGAGCGGCCACAACACACACACACATGCGCACACACACACACTCACACATGTGAAGACGAAAGACTTTTAAGCTACTGTCAGTGGCGTCAAGAGATCAGACAGACGTGGAGAAGCGAAGAACGAAGAGGTGGATCGACATGGAGAAAAGAAGGAGGAGTGTATTAAAGAGAGAGGGAGGCACTTAGGGTGGAGGGGGTGGAGGGGGTGGAGGTGGGGGTGGAAGCCAGTTAGACAGAATTCGGCATTGTTCGGGCCGAGAGCTCGCCGTTCTGTTGATCCCGACTGATCCAAAGAAACAAAACTGCATTGTTCCTCGCAGATGGAAGCGAGTGTCGCCAAGGTAACCGGATTAATCTCTTTCTCTTTTCTCCGCTTCCTCCGGTGGAGAGGGCTAATCGCGGCGCGCCATTCACGCCAAAGCCGGGCCTCAAAGCCCGGGCCTCTAACTAGCCCTCTAATTAGCCGCAATTACAATGAAGACAACATGATGAGATAATAGAAATTTGCAAAATAATGACATACCACGGCAAAATATTCCTCCTCCTAAGCAGCGCTGCTTTTTTTCCCCTCTCACCCCGTTGTGTGTGTGCGTCTCGGCACAGCCACAATGAGCCGGGGCCCTTTTTTTTTTTTTTTTTAAAGCCGAAGGGGCAGAATGGTGCTGCATTCGGAGGCACAGAACCCCATTGTCAACCTCCTCCTTTTCTCCCCTCAATCAACAGCCCATTGTCTGGTTTCTTAAATAAAAATGACTCGAATGCAGGCACACATAATGATCTGCTTCTCACCAGCATGTGAAACACACATCATACACACACACACACACACTACCAGATACATGCATGTATACACATGCAGACGGTCCTGTTGGTTTAATACACAGCTAAAAGGGAGAGAGAATGATAGTGAACAGCAGTAAACAACCGTACAACTGTAACATTCTACTTCCTGTAGAGCTAGTAACAGCGAGCTTGGTTAAAGCATAAATGCTAATTGCACGTAGAGTTTAGCTGCTGCTATCTAACATTAGCTAGCATGGTAGACAACTTAGCTAACAGTAAGTGTATCAAAATAGACTACTTAGTAGCTACACAGTACAACAGGGAGGCTAACATTAGCTAGCTTCCTAGATATCCTGATTTGGATAACTTCCTAGATGCTTGCTAGATTGCTAGTAAACTACTGATTTTTAACTACAGAATACCATAATAGTTAACATTAGCTAACATCCTAGTGAACGCAGATACTGTCTTTTAACTACACAATACAAGAGTATGCCTAAGAGTTGCTAGTTGCTAGTTTCTTAGTTAACCACTTTGGCTAACCACCACTGCTGCAGAGGTCACATTAGCTAAGCTTACTAGTAAGCTAGTATTTTAGTATGTGTGTGTTTTAAAGTGTAATTAGATGTACTGTTTTCACTCAGGCACAAAGAGACACTGTGAAGTAAAAAAAAATTAACCATTGATACATTTGTCATAAACATGCCTACTCGCATGCAATGCTATGTTCGACTAAAGCACGTAACTCCGACATATAACTGGAAACAAACAAAGAAAACACCCGGAATTTAGAATTCTTATTCGGAAAGTCGGAAGGGTGAACAGCCCGAGTCATGTCAAAATGGCCGCTCTCACTGTAAATAAAGAATAAATAAAATATCACTTCACTATTTCAACTGACCATACAGTTTGGTGGGTTGAGAAAGTAAATAAACTCATAATCAGTAATGTTAGCTGGCTAGCTTGTTGATAAGATGCTTTCCTGGAGGCGTCCATGTTTTTCCCCCATTTTGTAGCTCCAAACCTGCAAGTTCAGACTTCCCACGTCCGAGTCCGTAGTCAAGATATAATGCTGTCTTAAAGTCCTGTCGGAAATATCGTAATTATGAGGTGAACGCACATGAACACCACCACAGTGTCGTAATTACCACTCAGGAACTCGTATTTTTCTATGATCCCTGACTTCCCGAGTGTTGGGGGCGTGTCAGTAACAAAAAGTCATGGCAGCTTTCAATATGAACGTGACAATTTAAGTGACAGTTATGTTTGTTAACTTTTCAGTTCTTTGTTTTCTTTCAGAAAGACAAATTAAACTTCATTGATAGAATAGACAGAATGCCTTTATTGTCATTGCACCTTGTAGTACAATGAAATTTAGTGTAATTTATTGATGATACATATAAAAACAAATGACGTTTTCTCACATCCTCATTTTTTTTCATAACACACACCACCTCTGAACTCGTATGAACGAACTTCCAAGGAGAACTCGAAATCAGCGTAAATTCAGTAGAACTTCCTTCTGATGACAGGAAGTGAATTTTGAAGGACTATAATACTATATTACGGACATGCTTGCTATCATAGTAATGGAACAATGATAGACGGAAATGCGACAACAATTTAAGAAACTAGTCATTTTTGCCAAAATACAGATTCTTCCAGCTGCTACATGGTGCTACAAAATAAAAAAAACAAAACAACAAATAAGGTGCAAGATCAGAAGGTTGTGAGTTCAAGTCCCAGCAATGCCTAGGTGCCAATGCTGGGCCCTTGAGCAAGACCCTTAACCCTCAACTGCTCAGTTGTATTAAATGAGATAAATTTTAGTCAGCCTGGATAAAGGTGTCTGCCAAATGCCATAAATGTAAATGGATGAGTATAAAGGAAGACACTAAAGTTGGCTGTGAGGCCATGGGAGGTCTGAAGGATCTGAGTTTGCATAAGCGCGTATTAAACAGCATGAAGGATGAATCAATCCGCCGTTTGAAGTCTCCTCGCCATCATTAAGCCGACCTGCATTCATTAAAACACACATATTCCACGCAAAGGCGCTGTGATTGTCTTCCTTCCCCCCTTGTTTTCATGTCATACCTTATTAGGAAGTTTTCCTCACATTCAGAGATGAAATGGCGGAGAAATAAACAAGAATGCGGTTAGCTTGTTTGTCTTTATTATCAGGTGAGTAGCTAATGAGGTAAAAAGGTTAGCGTATTTAAACTCAGGACCACTTCAGTGTTTTGATTATTTGGTATCAGGTTATTATAATGTTTTTTTTCCCCTCGTTATAATTATTATCATTTAGAGATGAATGTCAAGCCCAGATTTTTAAAGATGTTGATCCGTATCACGGGTTTGTGAAAACAATAAAGCCTAATTAAAGAACGGGAATGTCGCTGTTGTGACAAACCTACCCATGTAGTAACACAATTCAGCGCAGTGGCGTTTCCAGAAATAATAAATAACATGTTAAATTAGTCTCTGACAAAGGTTTCTGAATTGTTCAGTGATCTATAGTTCACGCTGTGTTGTAATTAATGTCGCATCTGGTTACTAGAATATCCACATATCCAAAGTAATTAGTGTTGGTCCAGTGAAGTGGGTGTTTTGAATAAGGTAATAAACACAACGGGGTGTGCTGTTACAGGGAAATAATCAACAACCCCATTACTGTCACTGAAGTTAATTATTTTCCTATAGTGTACTACACTTGCACTTTATATACTACCCAGTGTGTACTATACTTATGCTTTGTGTACTTCAGTCTGTGCACTATGCTAATGCTTTGTGTACTATGCTTAGTACGTAAATATGTGTGTGTGTGTGTGTGAGTGATAGGTGAAATGACATGAAATTAAACAAGACAGTACTATGTAAACTCCAACTCCCAGAGTTCCCTGCGGGAGCCGCTGAGTACAGCATGGCTCACCTGTCTTCAGGTTCAGCGGTCTTCATTCCCCCTCGGTGTGTGAGAGCGTGTGTTCAACAGCAGGATGCGTCTGCAAACACAGTCATTGAAAAAGGACGAGGGTTAGTGTGTGTGTCTGTGTGTGTGTATGTGTGTGAGAGAGAGACAAAGAGGCAGAGAGTGAGAGGGAAAGAGAGAGAGAGAGAGAGAGAGAGAGAATATGGGTTAATATGTGTGACTTGGTGAGTGTGGGATGATTACGAGATGAAAGGCGTGATGTGCGGGGCTCGTAATGAGACTGCAGGGTGATTAATACTGACACTGTGAGCTGCCTCTAATTACTCTAATTCAATCAGTCCTATTCCACACACACACACACACACACACACACACACACACAGACATTTGTCTTATTATCCTTTGAGGACCTTCCATTGACCTAAATCTAACCTTAACCTTAACCTCAGGAAGATGCTGCAGTTAATTTTTGTAAAAAATAAATAAATAACAAAATAGTTTTCTTCATGAGGAACAGCCAAATGTCAGATATTACTAACGTTGTGAGGACATTTAGTTCCCACCAAGATATAAAAACATTCCCCTGACACACACACACTTCACAATTGAGGTTATTGAAGATTGACTTCTTCTTTTAAATGGAAACAGAGTTGATTTCAAGATAAAGTGTTTATAGTGGGATGTGTGTGTGTGTGTGTGTATATATATACACACACACACACACACACACACACACATATGTATATATATATATATATAAAAATAAAACCAATCCTAAATGTCGAACATCCAGTGAGGAAACACTAAGTCGACCCCAAACGGCTGGTGAAAAATCGCTGCATTGGTCCAAAGAGAAATTGAAACACTCCCCCAGCCTCTTCCTCATCGTCCTCCTCCTTTCTGCCATAATTAGCCGAAGCCCGTTGACTGACGACCTCGTAAACGAGCAGCATTATGTGATACCGCTTCACTTTGTTTCGCGTGGGATCAGAAAGGAAGTTGCAGCCAATTATCATAATTAAGCCGCTTGATTTGCTCGCTGGCGTGCGGGAAAGCATGGCTCTCGTTAGCTAAACGCCTCTGGAACGTATTTTGGATTCGTCGCCACTGGGGTCGTAAACAAGGGAAACGCTCTGACGCGTATTTTTCATGACCAATTTCTACGTTCTCTCAGTTTTCCCTTTATCTACTGTATATCCAGCTCTTTTTATTATTGTACGTAAATATATGCCTACTTTGGGTTAATCAGAGCTCGTTTAAGGGGGTAAAAGGGAGGCAAGATGAATTGCTCTCCATTCAGGACCTACGTGGAGACATCGAGCCTTGCTGATAAGAGCAAGAGCTGAACCGTGTGTGTGTGTGTGTGTGTGTGTGTGTGTGTGTTTTGTCTCTGAGTCGCTTCTTATCTTGCTCTCTGTTCAACAGGACACAGTTCTTGTAAGTAAGTATAGGTGGGTTCCTATGTGCAAAGGGTGTGGAGGTATTGTGTCAGTGTGTGTGTGTGTGTGTGTGTGTGTGTGTGTGTGTGTTTAAGGTAAGGGTGAGATGGAGGACTTTAGACGACGTTAGCGAGTGAAAGGCTCTTTGTGAAGGGGGGGCAAGACGAGAGGAAAGGGGTCGAGGTGGAGGGGAGGCGAGGCCTCCAGGATAATGAACTTCATTGTGTTTTGTTTGAGGAATGCGTCGAGGTATGGTTCAAATCAATGCCCCGCACCCTGCCATTGTCCCCACCCTGCCACCCCCACCTTCCAGAATTGGTACACTCCGCCACCCCCCACCATCTAGCTTGCACTCGAACTATAAAAAGGGGTTAAATCAAACTAAGAAAGTGTGTAATATATAGGGCAGACCTCAACCCTGCTGTATTTGGCCTTAATTAGAACCGACTCAAACAGCGGGCCAGTAAATTAGTACTGTAACCATGCCCGAGCTTGGGAATCAACAGAGGAGGACTCGACAGTCAAAGGGCAGAGGCTGAGAGATTAAAAGCTGCCTTGAGAAGCTGACAGACCAACCACACACACACACACACACACACACACACACACACACACGGCCTCACCTGGCAGGCAGCTTGCTAAGAGGGGGTAAGTAGGGAGGGGGGAGGTGTGCGAGTGAGAAGCTTCGGATTGACTACGTTTAATTAGTGTCAGTGGATCGGTCCCAGCGGAGTCGACTAATTAAAGTCTAACGCGTAGATGTAATTACCTGCAAGCGCTGAACATGTTTCATTTAACACGAACCTCCTGTTTGAAATGGCGCTGCTCCTACGCACCGAGCAGGTACAGCCTGCTCGCGATCATACAGACCGTGTGATGCAGCAACTCCGGAAGTTGATGCACAAAAGCGCCTGGTGTTTGAGCTCCCTTCTAAAGGCCTTGTGGTTATAAAATGATCTCCACAAGAGGGCCAAGACTTTTACCTCATGATACCAAAATGAGTAATTGAATATTAATCAATCAGGAATGTCACAGAACATTTTAATTAAATCTATTTATGTTGTGCTGCTAGCAATAAACATCTTGTGCTGAGGTTTATGTGTAGACCAGAAGCGCACATGACTCAGTGCTCAGTGCTCGCAGAAATGAAGTGCTCTCACTGCTCTGCACTCGCAAAACATCTTTACAAATTCACAACCCCTTGTGCTCAATTTATAATGACCTCACTCACAGATGACGCTCTCAGGTCAGCCGCACTCGCGCTCTCTATTAAAGATACCATTTAAACACCACGAGATCAGGTCACTTGTATTGTAGGAAGATGCTGTAATGCTTCCTCTTGATATTTGCTTTGATTAACGTCATTAATCCTACCTCCAGATTACTGTCACTTCACGTAGGCTGTTCAATAGCACGACAACGTACACATAGTATCATGCGGTATCAGACGCTGGTATCAAGGCATTTTTTTATGAGTACGAGTATGAGTAAATGAGCATGATATCAATGTATCCCTAATTTTAACCCAATTCCTTCTAAGCACCTTGATGACAATAATCTTTGTGCAAGATTTTTTTTTTCCAGCACCAGCTAGCCGAAGAGAACCAAAACAGAGAAGCTGCGGACAATGAAATTGGACCTAGACTGCGCCCCTGAGTGCCCCCACTGATCTCGCTATTACTGGGCCACTTTTCCCAGCAGTCAATGGTGCAGACGGACCTCTAAGCTCGCTCTGAGCGCAGCAGTGGCTCTCCTCTGTACAGTCACTCTGTGGTCGCGTCACATCATTTAAAAGTTCATTTTAATTGATTTCCACCCTGGGAACATGCTTTTCTGCTCAATGGAAGCCTTTTTCTCTCTCCACGTAACGCACTCTCCGACTGTTTTTTTTTTTTTCCCCTGCTGCTGTGTGAGTGTGTGTGAATGTGTGTACATCTAAGTGCGCTTTTTTTACCCTTTCCCTTTCTCTCTTTCTTTGGGTTTTGTCGAAAGTGCATTAGCTTCCAAACAGAGTAATGTGCGTTCGATTGTGAATCGATAGCACTCACCTCCCTGCAAGTAGACATGGAGGTTGGGAAGGGGAAAGTGTGTTTGTAAACAGTGCCATGGTAACCGTGGCTACTGAGAAATAGGAGCATTACCTTGAGGAAAAGGTCGCTTTTTTTTTTTTTTTTTTTTTTTTTTTTTTTTGGTCTGACCAGCATTGCAAATACCTACATGCATGTAGTAAGAGGAGAAAAAAAACCAGCAAACTCCGATTTCTTGCTGAGAATAGAGACAAAAAGCCGTGTGAACAATCTGAGAGAGGAGGGACAGTGATCTCCAGGTCATCAGTGCCCTCTTTATCTTACTGTTCTTTCCGCTTTTGTCCTATTCAGGATGAAAAAAACCAATGAGCTTTGCATGTTTGAACTCTAACAATAAGGCCATTGTCATCCTCTAGCGGTCATGTGCAATGAGACGGCGATGTTTAGAGCTGATTAAAAGGCATGACACTGCATGACATTAGCTTAGTGCTGTGTTTTGTTAGGAAGATCAAACGAGAATACTAGTGCCTTCGACTATCCTTGATGTTCTTTCAACCTAGACTAATGATGTAACCGAATACAAATACGTTATTTGGGATAAACAGATATAAATACAGATATAAATGGGAGATGCACTATTTGTTTTGTTCTGCTGGTTGAGGCTAGAGATGTGCAAGATGTGCATCGGGACTGGGATTCCGCAACAGATGCAACAAACAAGTTTGTGAGACAAATAACGACTACGTTCATAAAAACAGTCCTGCTCTCATCTCTAGTTAAAACTAATTATGACCTGGAGTGATGTAGCTGTCAGAGCCAGAATTCGCACACCAGACCGACACTGCTGCATTCCAACATCTGGGATTTTCCAGTGATACTGGTAGGGTTCATGTTTAATTTTATCAAATTAAGAAACACAGAGCTTTCTGGCTTCGGCCACTTCGGGTTTAAATACAGATACAGAAAAACCCTTGCGTCATTGTGTTACCTCTTTACTAAGCTCTAAAGAAGCACTTTCTCCAGCTAGTCATCATGTTTAATAACTATATATGGCATGTACACCTCAAGATTCACATTTGCGTGCTAATTTTGTGTGAATTACCATGAATACCAGTGTATGAAATCACACAAAGCACATCCATCATGGCTACTGAAAGGTGGTATGTCTCTTTCCCCTGGGCTACAATGTGCATTTCTTAAAACTGCACAAACAAGTCATAAAAATACCAGAGGGACACATGAAATCCCCGTACTCCCCACCCCGACTCAGGCTCGTGCACTCTCTGCTTCTTTGTGACAAAGAATTCCATTCAGCGCTGAGTGACTTCTCTTATGACGCATGGACCGACTTAACGCACAATAGCAGTTGCGGAAACAAAAGGCAGATTATTAAGTTGGAGAAAAAAAGTGGGGGGATGACAGAGAGAGAAAGAGGGAGAGATAGAGCCAAAGAGAGAGAGAGACAAAAGACAAAACGTGGCAGTTCACTATGGGCAGTCGCACATCTGGTGACCATGTGTGGCTGAGATTGAGTGCTAATGATGGTCTTCCTGAACTCCGCACAATTAGCTAGACCCAGGGCAAGACCATCCCTCCAAGACCCAAAAGGAGGAGGAGGAATGGGGGGAAATGGGCAAAGCTACCACATCATGATGCAAACCAACCATTCAGGAAAATAACACCTCAAAAACAAAAGAGGGACCTTCTCTGGCTTCTTTGCAAGCTTTGAAGAGAATGAAAGACCTATGGAAACTATGGAAAAATGTGGAGAGTCCAGTCTCAGAAAAAAGGGTACTAAACTCTACCTTTCTGTGTTGATGGTCTGCTACCTTCAAGCATACATCTTTTGTACCTTTAGTATTTAACTTTCACCTAGAAGTGTGCATGTAGTGTACCTCTCTGGCTCTGTCTCTCTTTCTCTTTCTATCAACCCTCATTTTCAGTCAATTTAATAATCTGCCTTTTGTTTCCAAAGCTGCTATTGTGCATTACATTGGTCTGTGTGTCGTAAGAGCTACATATGCGCGTCATTAGATCTAGCTCTAAAAGGTAATTATGGTCAAATTCTAAACCATAAATCTTTTTTAAAGATACACTATGTCCACATTGGGAAGCATGATGGTGCCTCACAGCTCCTGGCTTCAATCCTGAGCTAGAGTTGCTGTCTTTGTAGCGTGTGGAGTTTTCCCAGGGTCTGCGTGGGTTTCTCCCCAGGTTCTCTGGTTTCCTCCCACTGTAAAAAACATGCGAATGAATGAGTGTGTGCATGGTGCCCTGAGGTGGGCTGGCATTCCTTCCAGGGTGTATTCCGTCCTTGAGATAGGCGCTGGACTCTGACCAGGATAAATGGTTACTGAAGATGAATGAATGAATGAATATATCCATATTCCAAGGTGAAAGATACACATTGAAAGTACAATAGATAATGGTACCACCAAAGCAATAAGGAAAGGTACTGTTTTTTTTTCTTAGAGTGTATATTCTGCCAAGCCGTCTCGATTGACCTGCAATGGGCGCCTCTCTTTCTTATCAAAGAATCTCATCTCAGCGGTATGGTATTCAGGGGTGGACAATTTTGCAGAAGGTAGCAGCTGTGGGTTGAAACGTGAGCCCAAATGTTAAGAAAAATTAATTTGTTGAATCTAGTGTGATCGGCCGGGTCCCTTCCCTAGTGCACTCTCTGTGGCCTTGATTCATCGGGGGCTGCTGTACACAGTCAAGGTCTTTTGCGAGGGTTTGACGCTGGAAGCAATTACCAGCGCTGAGAAGTTGTCGGAGAAGTGTGGGTGGCTTTGTTCGTTGGAGATTGGCTCCATTGGCGCCGCTATTGATGTGCGCCTCAGATTTCTGAAAGGTGTCAACTGAGCCGACCCCAGGAGGTGCAAACATTGAAAAAGTTTCAGCAAACAATTTGCTTCAAATGGGAAGGTCTCATCATACACTCGGAAACCTGTTGTGTAACTGTGTGTTATAAAACGAATGGAGGGCTCAAGACAATTTGGAAAAAAAGTATCTTTCTTTCTGAGCGATGGTGCTCTCGTGAGAAGAGAGGGAAATATAGAAAGAAGGGAGATAGAGATCAATAAAAGTGTACTTCATCCTCTTTTAGGCCATTTTGATAGATACCACCACTCCTGCCACCATCACCATCCAAGGATTCAAGCAAAAGGGATCAGCAGAAAGAATGAAACTGGGAACTGTGGAATGGCCATTCTGGTTAGTAAAGTGAAAAATTCTATTCAAAAAGGCTTTTGTTAGAGATAGCAAGAACAGACCAATGAAATTCTATATTCATCCTGAGTTTTCGCTGGGAATAAAATACGTTCTGAACGAAACATTGTGCAAACCCCGGACAAAATAAGTGGCATAGTTGAGACATGGTATATGGTTTATCGTGTCTAGTATGTGTGCATCACATGGGTTCCTCTAATCACACTGTCTGTATCTGTATGTATAGTGCTCCAAATATCCGTAGCTGCATTAAGATTTAAACCTAAAGTGGGCGTGGCCTAAACATGACAGTGTGTTTTTTAAAAACTGGAAAAATCCCAGATGCAGAAATGCAGCGCGGTCAGCACGGTGTCAGCATTTTCTTTCCATTCCTTCATCTAGATCCCCACTATTGCCCAACAGTTACCAATCTCAGAGGACAAAGGCCGACATACTTCCTCAGTTATTTGCGATGTCAGTCATAGGGACTTGTTTCGTCTTGGCCATATTTATTGACGAAAAACTACCAGACTCTCTAGCAATAGCTACAAGTCTGGCTTGTGAGACTAGTCTACCTGTGACAGATGTGAGCTAGTTTACCAGGTTTTAACTAGCTGTCTCGCCATGTGCCAACATATAAGTAAAAAACATTACAGTTGGATATTAGCAGTGAGCAATGTTGCTATGCGCTCTGAAACGTCAACAAGTCCCTGATTTTTGTGAACAAATAAATAAAAACATAAAAGTTGTGTCTAGGGACGTGTCTAATCTGCATAAGAATGTATGAATTTCCACAGGTAGAAGCAAAAAAAAAAAGCATAGCATACTGTATTTTGGCTTATTATGTCAAAATTTTTACTATAGCACAGCATATCCAAGGTAACCATGGAAAGGGGTGGGGTCTGAGGTGCTTCTAATTTACATAAGCATTTATATACATAGATCTTGGAATTTCTAATGAAAGTGAAGGTGTAGAAATGTTCCTGGGTTGTTGTTTTTTTTTTTTTTTTTTGAGTAATTTCTCAGGCATTAAAAACTAATTACACAATATATTGTTAAATAACAATTAAAAAAGTTCAAAATGACACTATAAATGTAAAATCTCATTAAATTTTAAAAATCACATCTTGCTTTCATTTGTTATGCTTCACTCAAGCAGAATAAAACACTCACTCGGGCAGTATAATACACTCTAACATGGGCATTATATTTTATTTCATAATAATGACTATCTCAGAATTCTGACTTATGTAATAGTTTTGAATTACCGTAGAATGATTTTTTTTTTTTTTGGAGTTGTTCTCTGGAGTTGTTCTCTCCAACTTGTGACTTATCTCATATTTCTGACTTATTATCTCAAACCCATGACTTATTATATCACACTTTTAGCTCAAAATTTTGACCTATTATCTCAAACTCATGACTTATCTCAAAATTCAAACTTATTTCATCCTTGCAACATATCTCAACATTCTAACTCATCTAATCTAGCTTAACATCGCAAAATTCCGACTTATCCTCTCAAATTTGTGACTTCTAAACCACCTCACACATCTCTACCTGTGGCAAATGCAAGCTAGCTTACTAGTAGTTAGCTAACTGCCTTTAAGCTAACATATTAATATTAGCGACTAATCATTTTTGATTGTTATGCTATAATAATGCTGATGAAACTAATATTTTAAAATGCTAACTTTGAACAATGCTAACTAAAGAAGTGAAGTGACATGTGGCCAAGTATGGTGACCCATACTCGGAATTTGTGCTCTGCATTTAACCCATCCAAGTGCACACACACAGTAGTGAACACACACACACCCGGAGCAGTGGGCAGCTTTTTTTGCTGTGGCGCCCGGGGAGCAGTTGGGGGTTCAGTGCCTTGCTCCAGGGTCTCAAAGGCGAGAGCGCTGGTCATTCACTCCCCCACCTACAATCCCTGCCGGACCCGAGACTCGAACCCACGACCTTCAGGTTGTAAGTCCGAAACTCTATCCATTAGGCTAGTCATAGTGGTATTAGAGCTGTTTAGAATGGAAGCAGGGCGTGAGGGTGTGTCCATATTCATGTATATTCATAGATTCTGGCATTTTTTAATTAGGCTAAAGGTATAGTCATAGTTCTAGAACATTTTTCATTTATTTTTAGGGAAAGTGTGTGTGTGTGTGTGTGTGTGTGTGATGGCTGAAACATGCAGTTTTGGCAGGGAAACTAGTTACCATCTGCTGATGCTTTGTTTTTCCAGATCTGAGACAATGATGAAACAGCTGTAGGTATCGGTGTGTGTGTGTGTGTGTGTGTGTGTGTGTGCGTGAGCGTGTGGCTCTTCGCTCACACTCTCAGCAGAATTTAAAGCTACAAACCCACCTGCTTGGTGGGTTCAGAGGTGTGTGATGTTCAGAGGTGTGTGATGTTCAGAGGTGTGTGTTGTTCAGTAATAGAGTGGCAGAGTGGCTCTTCAGTAACAGCGTGTTTGACATGCGCCGCACTTCCTCTCCGGGTTCTGTCCCATTCACTCCGACACGAGTCAGAACAAAGCAAATTAACCTTGAAGCCTGAACAGCTCTCATTCGCCTCCAAACCAGCATTAGAGCAGTGATTAAGGATGATTGATTGCGGTTTAATTCGCCGGCAAAAAATAATTGCGTCCGTTGTTTCATTTTCAATCTTCATTACGACACGAGCACCGGCAGAGGAGACTGACAGCAAAGTCAAGGGGCCTCACAAGAGGAGGACCGTCCTCTCACATCACCTCGGCACTGGCTGCTGCCGCGGAGGCGTTGATGGGAGTGTAAAGAGTTTCAGGAAGAGTTTCAGATGTCACATTTATTCCTGAAATAATGTCTAAGGGCTTAGAGGAATAATACAGCAGGTTCTAAAAAAATCCTTTAAATTTTGACAGCAGAATATCTCAAGAATTGGAATCTCATAATGTTGATGTACGATCTCAAAACCTTGACTTATTTTATCTAAATTTTGTCCAGTTTTGAAGATTGACTACAATTCTAACAGATGTACTCTCTCAGAAATCAGAAGATCAATTTTTAACGTTATAAATTTGTAATAAAAGTGATTTTTACTGACTGATTTAATACAGGGTGTTAGCATTATAGCATGAGCGTTAACAGTAAGTTGTTAGCGTTTGGAAGAAATATGGAATAATTAGATGTTATAAAGCTATAATGACTACATGATTAGATGTTATAATGACTACATGATTAGGTGTTATAATGAGTACATGATTAGACATTACAATGTTATAATGAGTACATGTTATAATGAGTACATGATTAGATGTTATAATGACCATATGATTAGACGTTATAATGACCATATGATTAGATGTTATAATAAGTACATGATTAGACGTTATAATAAGTACATGATTAGATGTTATAATGAGTACATGCTTAGATGTTATAATGAGTACATGATTAGACGTTATAATGACCATATGATTAGACGTTATAATGACCATATGATTAGACGTTATAATGACCATATGATTAGACGTTATAATGACCATATGATTAGACGTTATAATAAGTACATGATTAGACGTTATAATGACCATATGATTAGATGTTATAATGACCATATGATTAGACGTTATAATGACCATATGATTAGACGTTATAATAAGTACATGATTAGACGTTATAATGACCATATGATTAGATGTTATAATGACCATATGATTAGACGTTATAATGACCATATGATTAGATGTTATAATAAGTACATGATTAGACGTTATAATAAGTACATGATTAGATGTTATAATGAGTACATGATTAGATGTTATAATGACCACATGATTAGATGTTATAATGACCACATGATTAGATGTTATAATGAGTACATGATTAGACGTTATAATGACCATATGATTAGATGTTATAATGAGTACATGATTAGATGTTATAATGACCATATGATTAGACGTTATAATGACCATATGATTAGATGTTATAATAAGTACATGATTAGACGTTATAATAAGTACATGATTAGATGTTATAATGACCATATGATTAGATGTTATAATGACCATATGATTAGATGTTATAATGAGTACATGATTAGATGTTATAATGACCACATGATTAGATGTTATAATGAGTACATGATTAGATGTTATAATGACCATATGATTAGATGTTATAATGAGTACATGATTAGATGTTATAATGACCATATGATTAGATGTTATAATGACCATATGATTAGATGTCTTGAATAATTATGAAGTATCAACTTATAAGTTCTAAATGTAGACTTTTGTTGTCTATGGTATCTTAAATTTTTATACACCCAAATTTGATTGATGGATTGATTGATTGAATGAGTGATCAATTCAGTGACAAACCTTGATTAGCTGATTGATTTATTGATGTAGCTACTGATTTACTAATCAAATTATTTACTGACCTCAGTTAATTGATTGATTGCTTTACTACAGTTGATTGATTGACTGACTGCTTTACAAACTGATTACTTTATTACTGTTTAATTACTGACCAACTGATTGGTCACTTGATTGATTGATTGATTGATTGGTTGATTGATTGATTGGCTTACATGATTTACTGATAAAGTGACTGACAAACATTGAAAAAAAAAATGTATAAAAAATTGATTTCTTACTAATTTACCGATCAACTGACATTAAGTATTGTATTGATTTTACTGACTAGTTGGTTGGTTGATTTATGAACCAATTAATTTACTTAATGCTTAATTACTGAGCAGCTGATTAACATAGATTGACTGATTGCTTGATTGATTGATTTAATGATTGCTTGCTTGCTTGCTTGCTTGATTGATTGATTGATTGATTTTAATTGATTAATTTACTAACCACCTGACTGACACCTTTGTGAAATCATAAGTTACACAGAATATATGCTTGAAATGTAATGAGTGTAAAACCAAATAAAATGTTGTGTTTTTGTTTTTTTTTTGAGATAAGATAACTGATGTTTCCATCAGTGGGCATGTTAATATCTCCAGTGGGGATGTTTTTTTTTGGACTTTCCAACCATCTGTTTGTCATTATACACACATAAACACACACTCAGAACATAAAAGCACACAGTCAGGTTCGGTTATTTCAGTTCAACACCACAAACACCACAAACCCCTCCTCCTGCTGGTGGCAGGATCCCCGAGCTTCTGTGTCACGTCTTAGCATTAAGAAGCTTGACTGCTTGCTTGCTTGCTTGCTTGATTGATTGATTGATCGATTGATTGATTGACTCGCTTACAGACTCACTGACTGACTGATACTGACTCCCTGATGTCTTTACGAGCTGCCTGTTGGTGTTGAAAAGCCCACAAAAGCCCATTCGGTGCATTGTATGTCCTGTGCATTTGAATGGCTGGACTTTTCTAAAAGTCACTAATGAAAAAGTTTAGCTTTGCTGAGTGACACAGGCTGACTCCTTGTCTTATCCAGAGGCCCCTGAGTCGAAGCGAGAGAGAGGAAGAGTTCAAGTCAGGCTCATCTAATCGACTTCACAATCCATGTTTCCTCCTCTCCAGAACAATGGAGGTCACTGAAGGGACCCCGGATCTGTCAGTAGCGCCTCGCGGATTGAGTGAGAAAAGCAGTCTGGCGTGGTGAAGAGGTGACTTAAGGCAATTATGTCTTTCTCCTTGACTGAGTGCTAGTGCAAAAAGTGCTAGCAAAGTGTGTGAAGTAAAACATAAAAAAGTCGATCGTGCAGCCGATTCTGAGTGACCTACTGAAACCATTTCATACAAATATCAGTTTAGTGTTAAAAGAGGAGGTTAGAGCATCGTTTTTAATCGGAGACTCTGACTGAATACAGAAGCAAGAGATCATTTTGTAGAAGTTTAGTTTATATGGAGGTTTGAATTTTTTTATTTTATTTGTAGGCCTTGCAGTGAGCACTGAGGTCAAAAAGGAAGCAAAAAAGAATAAGAAAAGTTGCATTAAGGTACAATCTGGATGGGATAAATTTTGTGTTTAAGTCATGTGACTAGAATTTACACAAAATCAGAGAGTATAAATTAGAGATGAGAAGGTCAAGCATGTTTGCATTTATTTAAAAATATTGCCTAGACGTCTCAATACATTTTTTTTGATAGAAAAATTTGGTTTTTTTCCCCTTAAAGTGAAAGAGAAATTCCTTCTTTTATCTGAGTGGAACTTTTTAATTATTTTGCATTATATTATACAATAATTTTTATAAAAGGTGCCAATAATTATGGAAGTCCCTATATATTACCTGGGGTTATATCTATAGGTCACTTTCTAATAGATAAAATATAGTGTAACTGGCATGTTATCAGATTGGATGAGACTCAAATCAAAGTGTTACAGCGGTGCAAAAGTTTACACCCCCATCCCCTTACTAATGTAAAACTAATCCTGATCAAATAGGGCTCAATAGCGAGAGATATAGAGTGTGATAGCCCTGAGTCAGTGGACTGCACACACACACACACACACACACACACACACACACGCTGAAGTGTGTGATGAAAGAACCATTTTGTTCGTCCTATCCACGCAGCTGTCTTAACGGCCATCGTCACACACACTCACACACATACACAGAGGATCCAGTCTGGAGGGTGAGAGTAATGAAAAGAAGGAAAAGAGAGCGAGAGTAATGAATGCCGCTCCTGTTTCTTTAGCGCTGTCTCAGACTTGCGCACGAATAAACAGGAAATGCAGCTGCGCGCAACACCCGTTCCCCTTCGTCCCAAAATACACCACATTCCTCCAGTGGCTCAGGTCCCTACATCACTCCAGCAGACCACAGGCAGAGAGAAAAAGGAGAAAAAAAGCAGAAAAAGAGATTCTTAGAAACATCTCTACCCGTAGACGACCCCGCCCTTCCACCCCGTTATACGTCTTTGTACTCTGCGCTTGATAGTTAAGATTCTGGACATGCAATCGGGCTATTTTACTGTTTTACTAATCCCCCCTTTCTTTAAAGCGCACGGAGCAGAATGGTGGCTTTGTGGCAGGCGACATTCGGGTAAAAAGGGACTCTACAGTACCAAATTGAGGTCAAGCACAGACAATGGCTGCCCTTCAGCATTTATTCATGCACAACCCCACAACTCTATCAAACGTGTCTCTCTCTTTTCTTCTCTCCATCACACGGCGCAACAATGAGAGCGTCCTCCCAAGCGGACCACCGGCCTCTGTGTTACAGTCACACCGCTCTCTCTCTCTCTCTCTCTCTCTCTCTCTCTCTCTCTCTCTCTCTGTGTCTCTTTTTCTCGAGGACTCCCCCTGACAAGCCCACTGAAAGCTCTGCTAAAGAGCACTAGATCAAACCACATTTACTGAGACTTCACACAGATTTTTCCTGCTTCGGCTCCCGAAACACAATCAGTTGCGGAGCCCAAATAGCGCTGCATACGTTTTGTTGTTGTTGTTTTTTGTTTTTTTTCATTTGTTCACTGACACAAATATATTGTCATGAACCGCCCTCTCAGCGCATCTTTCACTTACCAGTGTAGCAAGAACTAACTCAAAAAGAACTAATTTAACAAATTGCTTGTTACAGGTGTTTATACAAACGACAAGTGTGAGAGTGACGCCCAACGTGTCACTTACGGGAAGGAAGCCATGTTTAAATGTGGTTTGTTGTTTGTGATCGTTTTTCTCGAAAGCCCTGAAGTTCCGATCTCAAAGAGCTTCATGTTTCAGGTTCCTCTGGTCTTGTTTCTGGCCAACAGAGTTTTGTGTAAAACACTTCCGTGTTTTAAGTGATTTCGTATCACATCAATACCAGCGTGATTTATTATGATCCTAAATAACGAGAACTAATTTAATAAAGTGCGTGTTTCAGGTGTTTAATTTTCACAAAGAATAATTGTGAGAATGACGTCCAACGTGCAAAGCAGTGGAATTAAACAAGGTGTGTAATCATTTTTCTCTAATTGTAACATGTTATATTTTTAGATTTTGTTTCTCTTTATCAATGTTAAATAAATTTTGTTTATGTTTTTATAAATAATATATTATTTTACGTCAAAATATTATTAAAAAAATAAAAATGAAATTATTTTTGCACATAATAACACTATTGGCTATTTGTTAGCAAACCTATGCATATGTCATGATGTATCATGTATTATAAAAATGTTTTTGAGAATCGTGATATTGATATTTGATATTTTTGGCATATCGCCCCACCCCTACAACATGGATGTGAAAATAAAAGTGTGTAGGCATGAGTGCATTATATTCATAAAGTATGTGCGGGTGAAAACAAAAAAGAAAAACAACTTTACTGTGCATTGTGACCAACTTTCTGGTTAATTTAGAATAATAGAATTAAAAAAATATATATATCATAAAAAAATAGTAATTTTGTCTTCATATGGCAGAAACAGGCTTAGACAAATTTAATGCCTGCCTTTCTGTTGTACTAATTTATAAATTAAAACGTGCAATCAGTGCTGAATTGCAGTGATCCAAGAGGAATAAATCACTTCAGGATGTGCTGTTTGAGGAAATTAATCAACGTCCGTGAGGTAACAGTAACTCCGCTTCATCACACCACCTCGTCGTTGGCTATTTTCCTATCACAGCACATTCCCATGTGTATTAATCATCATTTGTCTTCCTGATTTTTCATTTTTAAAATATAAATCCTTAGAAATGTAAATTATACATAGTAGAGTACAGAGACCTGCTGTGCATGGTTAATTGAAATAAATTATACTTTTACATGGTCATTCAGTTACTTTGATGCATCTGCAGCACCTTTAATTTCCAGAATTGAACCAAATTCATTAAAGTACCATGCTCCACACACACACACACACACACACACACTCCATTTCATTCCCACCACCCATAAAACCTCTTTTTATGCAAATTAGCCACTGGTTAACCCCAATCAGAGGGGTCCCAGCTCCCACCTCGCAGCATACCCTGATACAGACACAATCCCACCACCTCTGTAATCTCAGGGGTAATTATAGGGCACTGCATTGTTCTGCTCACAAACCCAGGACGACCTCGGAGACGACCTCGGAGGCTCCGGCTAATCACCTGTGCTAAACCTCACTGCGAAAATCTCTATTAGCGCTGAGATACAGTCAACAACAGAGCCGCATCCCCCTCATTCACCTCCTCTGTTTACTCTTTACATCATGTACAGTACATCCCTGAGGCACCGATCCCACTTTTCACCATTTTCCAAGTGATGTTGATGCGAGATCACATGTTCACAGCATAAAATACAGAACTCCTCACAACAAAAATCCAATCCAGGCCAGGATTGGATTCTCAGCATCGGATCAGTGCATCCCTACAGGAGATACACACTACCTCTCAAACGTCTCACCAACAACGTTGTCTCATCAGTTATTAGCCTAAAGAGTGTCAACTTTCACTTTATATTTTGAATATCGTCAAATTCTTGTGGTTGATTAATTTTCTATAACAGCAGCTCGGACAGCCTCACAGGTTTATATTAATGTTATCGTTTCTATGGTAACTGCTCATTCACAGGGACACCAGACGCTCTACTTATAATAAACTATTTAAAAAACATGTAATCGTTGTTATGGCGAAGTTTTCTGTGAGGAGATGTTTATTTACCATTTATGGAAGGAGTCTCCAGTGTCATTGCTTTTTTTTTAAAATCAGAGATATATGTGTAATTATGTTGCATTGTGGGATTGCCTTATTGATTAGAAACCATATTTACATACTGTATATAAGATTAATGACTAATGTGTGTTATTTTCTCTGCTTTGCTGTACTGTAAACTTGGTTAAATCAGACGAGAGTGAGTTGATTGAAGCATCTACTCGCCTTTGGTGTGTGTATTTTTTTTTTCAACATTTGCTAACATTTGCCAGCTAGTGTATTAACAGTGTGTTTGTTGTGTTTCTCTGAACTTTTGTCCTTTAACTGAAGCTACATTTGGATCCTTCATTAGTAAATTTGACATCTCATTCTCCTCGGCTAGTTGTGACAAAGTTATAAAGCTATAAACACGTGAAAAAGCTATAAACCTGTGATAGAACGAAACAATATCTAGCTACTGAACTAACTAGATTCTGGTGGACGGGGTTTATGTACCTGGTCATGGATAAGAGGTGTGTTCAAGGAGCAAACAATCATCTTTTTGTAATTCACTTGTAACTACTAGAAGCCAAATTCTACCACTGTACCTTTAATTCTACCCATTGTACCTTTAATTCTACCCATTGTACCTTTAATTCTACTCATTGTACCTTTAATTCTACCCAATGTACCTTTAATTCTACCCATTGTACCTTTAATTCTACTCATTGTACCTTTAATTCTACCCATTGTACCTTTAATTCTACTCATTGTACCTTTAATTCTACCCAATGTACCTTTAATTCTACCCATTGTACCTTTAATTCTACCCACTGTACCTTTAATTCCACTCATTGTACCTTTAATTCTACTCATTGTACCTTTAATTCTACCCAAGGTACGTTTATTTCTACTCATTGTACCTTTAATTCTACCCAAGGTACCTTTAATTCTACTCATTGTACCTTTAATTCTACCCACTGTACTTTTAGTTCTACCCAAGGTACCTTTAATTCTACTCATTGTACCTTTAATTCTACTCATTGTACCTTTAATTCTACCCATTGTACCTTTAATTCTACTCATTGTACCTTTAATTCTACACATTGTACCTTTAATTCTACCCATTGTACCTTTAATTCTACTCATTGTACCTTTAATTCTATCCACTGTACCTTTAATTCTACCTGTTATACCTTTAATTTTCAGCATTGTACCTGTAATTCAGCCCATTACCTTTAATTCTACCCAAGGTACTTTTAGTTCTACTCATTGAACCTTTAATTCTGCACATTTTACCTTTAATTCTACATATTGTACCTTTAATTCTACGCATTGCACGTTTCAGCCTATTTCTGTGTAGGACAGTGCTGTTTATGTTGTTAGCATTAAAAATGGACACCAGACAATACACAAACTCCTCTGAGCCTCAAGTGTGTGTCGGGACTGGAGGGAAATAAATTTTTCATCTGCACCGTCCTCTGAGGACAAGTGAGTGTTGACTGAGGGACAGTAACGCATCGGCCGTTATTTTTAAGTGAAAGACAATGGACTCGTCCACTAATGTCCTGTGACAGCGGAACCATAAAAAGAGTTGAGAAAGCCTGACCTGGCATCTGAGAGGAGGACATCGTGCACAGTGGCACCTGCATTTCATCACACTAACTTTCCCACACACACACACACACACACACACACACACAGTCATCTATAATTCACTCCAGTGGCCTGTAGGATGTCTCTCCCCTGGGGGTCACTAACCGCAGGGATGGGCGGATTAATATTTTAAAAGCACATGACAAAATGGAACAGGATAAATAAATAAACTAAAATGGCCTCTGGATGCGCAGTCAGCATGTATCCATACACACACACACACACACACACACACACACCCCTTATCTCTTATTTTTATTAAGTTAGTAGGTTGTTCTATAGAAAAAAACCTGACAAGCAACGTAACATTCGTGCAATCTTCTAAAAACATCTGCACTAAAGTTTTGCTACACAATGTTATTAGAACGTTAGCGAAACAACGTTCCCAGTAACACAGCAACAGACTAGTGTAAAGGTTTCTTGATATAAGAATGTTGCAGGAATGTTGTAGAAACGTTTATAAAAGACATTAAAGAACATTCTTGGAATCTACATATATCTTGACAGAAAAAAAAATAATTTAAGTCCTTTAATTGGACTGGTTAGCTAGTTTTATTATTATTATTATTATTATTATTATTATAGATTCCCTAACAACAGACCATGGCAAGGATGAGGCTTTGTGTTTCTCCAGTATTTGATGACACAAATCTCCTTATATTCAGACTTCATATTGGATTTTCCCACTTGCCCCTGGAGCTGCGACCTGATTGGTCAGCGATTAAAAAAAAAAAAAAAAAAAAGCTCATGATATAACTCAGTGCTTTTCTGGAAAGTTTTGAGAAGTGCTGCACTGTGTTGAAAAAATAGTAATGGGAACAACTTTGAAAAGAGATTTCGTGTGTTTGTGTGTGTGTGTGTGTGTGTGTGTGTGTGTGTGTGTGTATGTGTGTGTGTGTGTGTGGACGGGTGTGACTGATCAGAAATCTGAGGATGTGTGTCATGTGACTGGTCAGGGTGATGTGGTCTGTAGTTCGCTAGCTGGCTGAGGATCTTGGGAAATGGAGTTCTATTTTATTGACTGGCGCAGGTTGAGATGTGATTCGCTGAGGATCCTGGGAAATAGATTTTGTGTAACGTTTGTGCAATGTTGCAAAAATGTTATCTGGAATAAAGGTGTGCTTCATGATGTTATTTCCTGCACAATGTTCAAACGAACGCAGAGGTGTTAGTGTTAGGACGGTTACAGACTCTACACAAGTCAGCACTCACAACGACTCAAGGGGCTGCACAAAGGGCATTCTAACACAATTTTGTGTTTCCAAAATGCAACACACTGTCATGCAATGCAACACATTGTTCCACACGTTACCAGTAGAAGTGTTTTTTGTATATATGTAATGCGTATATATATGAAAATTATGTAACAGAGCTTAGTGTTTCTACAACTCAGGAATGTTGTAGGAACATCGTTTAAGAGCAATCAGACTATATGACAGCTGTGACGCATCGTTCTGGTTTGTACCCAGACATTTTTCTGGGGTCGACCCCCAGGGTTGTTGCAGTGGTAGAGTAATAATGACATTTGGGAGACATTTATTTCTGCTTCCCATGAGAAAATATTTGTGTCTTGATCAAATTCTTGATAACTGAAGTTACATATGATTGTGTGTGTGTGTGTGTGTGTGTGTGTGTGTGTGTGTGTGTGTTTATGTAACAGTGTGTCTCTTCTCGTGATCATTATTTAGACTTTTGGTTTAGCGTTGAATATTAGACAGCAGATGACCTTGACTGGGTAAAGACCTTGTGTCAGGGAATATTGATGACATCAGACAGGGCTACAGAACCCCTCTGCTGGTAGAGAACTTTCCCATGATGCTCCTGTCTTGGCTCTAGAGTCAGTACAAAGCTACAGGAGGTCATTTGCTGCTCTGGAATGGCATCTCACTAAAGAAATTTAACTGAACATGTTAACTTCAAAAAAAAAGAGAGAGATAGTGAGAGAGAGCTCCTGTTTCTTTGTGTCTTTCTCTATTCTTTGCTCCACAAGCATGTGTGTGTGTGTGTGTCCATGTGCGAGCGTGCATCTATAATTACGCGTGTCCTCGCTATCTGCACCTCTCTCCTTCAGCTCATTGGCAGACTGGCTGAGCTCAAACTGTTCAGCTGCGCCCGTTCCAAACCCAATAATTACAGCTTGTCAGAAAGAATTAATTTTCTCATTTCTCACAAAGATGTGTAAAAATTACCATGTTATTATACACCGGCACTCTCCGGAGGCACGCACCAAATTTAATTTAGAATTCTTCCTGCACATTAAATTAAATCCATAAATAAGAGTTTAGGCATCAGCGGGGAAGCATATGTTCGTTAGGCCGAACAGGCTGCCTGGCCTCGCGCTAATGTCTATTGTAATGTTTTAATAGCTCACGCCTTCTAAGCACCAATAAATTCCCGTGATCATGAGGGCCAGAGACTGTCTCTGTGCTCCTGCTGCTGGAAAACACAGAATCTGTTTCTCCAGTCTTTAAGATATTACCTTGTTTTATAATCTTTTTTTTTATGAAACACTATCAATAATAAAGGACATTTGTTCCTCAAGCTAACAGAGAACATTATCAAAACGTTCAATAACGAATTCAACAGGTTCGCAGGTCAGACTGTAAGGTTCCACATGCACAATTAAATCCTTTAATAAGAATGTTATTCAAACAACGTTACAGAAATGTTAGTGATAACATTGTAGAAACGTTTGCAGGTGTTGCATAAAAACATGATAAGAAAATCCAGAAAACTTGACAGAGTGAGTGTTCTTTAAAGCACAAATTCCTAAAATTACAGCATTACGAAGACATAAAAGTTACTATTACCAACCCAAAGTTTGATTATTTTCCTACAACAGTACATCCCGAAGTGTTTTTTCCACAGCAATTTGCCAAAAATTACAGATTTTTTAAATTAAAAATCAACACTTCACTCTTTTTATACATTTCTAGTTATTTTTAATGTTGTGTAACATCCACGAAACAACTTCTCACTTACGTTATAGCAGCTTTATAAACTGTCGTTTCCTCACCAGCGTCTTTGTTTTCTTTTTCTCGAGGTTAATAAAACTTCCATAAATATTAAATAAACGTCTCCTTACTTTAAGAAAACGTCACCATATCGACGGTTACACGTTTTTGACTCACTGTGAATTCGCTGTTACTATAGAAACGATAAGATTAAGCATTAAACAATACAAACCTGTGATTTGCAGCTGTCACAGCTGCTGCTCTAGAAAATTACTTAACACTTTCTGACCAATCAGATTTGAGAATTCAACAGTGCAGCGGTGTAAAGATTTGCGTTTTAGTGTTTGTTTTGTGTTTTAGACTTGAATGAGGACTGCGCTCCACAGCCAATCATAACTAACCTCAGCAGCTCCTATTAAGACGTGAACATCGCTATACGCCTCAGAGGCTGTTTGTTAATAATACATTCCTCCAAGGCTGACACTTTAACATGCACTAAAGTAAGCAGAGAGTAGATGAAGTTAATATTGCTATATGCTTCAGAGGCTGAGAGATGATCCGGAGTTGCAAGAAAAAGTTAGTGAACCCTTTGGAATAACCCGGATTTCGGCACTAATTACTCATAAACTGTGTAATCATCTAAGTCATAATGCATTCTGAACTGAACTCATAGAACAAAAACAACTGGAGTTTTATTTATGTCTTTATTGAATGCACCGATTAATCGTTCACAGTCCAGCCTGGAAAAAAGTATCAGTTATAGTTTCCATAGCAACAACTAATTGTTGTTTTCTCTGAGATGGAACATTTACAGAAGGAGTCTCCAGTGTCAGGGCTTTGCAACAGAAAAGTCTTCACTGAAACTACACTACATTGCTGTAGTATGTAAGAAGTAACTCTACAAGCTTTTAGTGGCGTAGTTGTGATTCAGTCCGGTTGCTTTATGTTTGAGGAATGTTTTCTGAACGTTAAATTTTTTTTTACAGAACGTTTGATCTGTCAATTTTTCTGGACTTTGTTATAACTTCATACTTATAACTGTTTCTACACTGTTTACGGATTGCTAGCACTAACGCTTCTGTAACATTGTCTGAGTAACGTTCTAATAACGTTCTAATTAACAGAACTGAACGTTCTGATAACGTTCTCTGTTAGGTGGGTGAACTTGTATGTACTTTGTTGATAATGTTTACTAAAACCTATAGCTAACATTTATTTGTTTGTTTGTTTGTTTGTTTGTTTTTCTGCCACTAGGATTACATCATTGATTACTTTCCTATAACTGCACACCTCATTGTGTTTTTTTCTTACCTCGTGCACGACAAAAACTGGATATTTACGAAGTGTATTTGGCGACTGGACCATGAGTCGATTAGAGGGGTTAAGATTAATATCTTACACACTGCACACCACAGGATGATCTGGGAAGTTAATATTTTAAAATCGAGACACGTTTTCTGATCACTGGGACACAGGAGGGGCAAATCAGCCCTAAAATCAGTCCGGCCATAATGGAAATGTCTACTGAGATAAATACTCACCAGTGAGCCCCTTGCTGTACTGGTCTCTGTGAGGTCGAGTCTGTAGAATGTTCTGGATTTTAATTCAACTCAACTGCAAAAAGACAAAAAAATGAAAGTTTATGTTAGACATCATCATGAGGCACGTTTCCTTACTGTTTGGAATTGTGGGAAATCAATCAAATTTGGGTCACTTGTGTCAAGTTGATCTCTTGCTCCAAACTCGGGGACTCAGATGTTTTTGAGCTGCTCTTCCTCTTTTTCATAAACATCTTCAACCTCGCTTAATCCTCCTCCTGCAACTTATCAGCGTGACTGTAAATCGCATCGTACTTAACGTGTCCATAGTTTATGGCCTGTAAACATTTAAACGTATCACGTGTTTGTTGAAGCCAGCTGTGAGGACTGCATCCTCCCCCTCTCTCTCTCTCTCTCTCTCTCTTTCTCTCTTTCTCTCTTTCTCTCTCATCTTTTCGGAGTGGACGGATGAGACGGATGAAACACGCTTGGAGTTCTGGGAGATTTCGTAATATTCAGCGGAGCCGCAGACGTGAGGACAAGAAGAGACGTTGTGTAGTCTGAGAAAACTCGCATCTTTCATTACACGTGCTTTTTAATCTTACACGCTGTCCTGTGTAATCCACGGAGAGAGTGTGTGTGTGTGTGTGTAGATGTGTGTGAGAGCATGGGGGAGTTATAAAGCCTTAATGAACTGGTGGTTTGTGCGTCGTAGGCGGTCTTTAGCTTTAATGTATGGCTGAACTCAAAAACGCTAATGTTTAAATAGTTATCGTCTGCTGAATGGCTGAGGTTATATTTATATTATATTTGTTTGTGTAACATTTCAATTACATATAAGCTACAGCTAGTGATGTCACTAAGTAAATCAAACGCCTTCGAATCCAATCACACCCGAGATTAGAGGATGATATGCTACGTGAAAATGTTTAGATAGCTATCTTAGTAAATGTTAGCGATGAACACAATTTCAGTTATTATGGTAAGGTTTTTCGTTAATAGTCTTGGATCTGATCGCACAAACAAACACAAAAACAAACAAACAAACAAACAGCGGAAATGACTATGTGACTTCAGGAGCAGTGAACTAGCCAACTAGCTCCGTTAGCTAAATGTTAGCTAAATTAGGATACTAGAGGTGGCAGGAGGGCATGGGAACATTTGCATATTTGAGAGTTTATGCATACTCATCGATCCTGCCATTGTTATTGAAGGTAAATGTGTAGAGATGTTTCCTGAGTATTAAAAAAATAAATGTATGTCGGCCCCCAGAAAAACTTCAGATGCCTGAATTCTGGAAAACAGCCCAATTTTCAAAGAAAATTGATTATTCTGGTAGTAATACTACTTCAAGAAAACTGAAATAGATTCCACCAACATGACATGGAAATGTTTTCAGATTATTTTCTAACCTTCTCTTGGCGTCTTCCTGTAAAGATCACGTTGCGTTAGTAGGCAGTTAAAAATAACGTAGCTGTAAAAACAGTCATTCTACATAAAGACGTCTATAACTTCGCTAGCTTAGCTAGTTTAGATTTTCGACAGTAAGTGTTGTGTGTATGAAATTTGACCCGAACTCCAATCTGTACAATCAAAATCAATTTATACTTTACTTGAGCTTATTATTGAAATTGAATAGTTGTACACTTACTTAATTTACAATTTACATTTTACGCATATTCCTATTTAGACTTTCAATGCTTCAATACTTGACTTAACAAATCTCTCATCTAGGCAATGACTTTATCATGAATCAGTTTTCAGGTTAGATCAACATAGGAAAAAAAAAAACAGAATCATGTCAATTCATCATCTGCTCTAACCTTCATATGCTACACAGTGTAGTTAGCGCTACAGCTATCCATGTGCGCTGGAATTTTGAGAATCCATCAGACTGTAGTGTGGAAGTTGAGGATGCGCGACCCTGGCCCTACCTCAGTATCATGTTTCAATACGCTGGAGTAAACAAAGACCCGTATAAAATAAAATAAAATAAAATAAAGCGTCTTCTTTACCTTCCTAGAAGGCATGAACTCTATCTAATGTGAAAAAGCAAGCTGAGGTAAGTTTCGCTAATTTGCTAGCCTTAACCGCCTATATTTCACTATGTTAGCCTGTGTTGTTCTTCGCTAATGCCAGATTGGACTAGCATCAATTCCAGGAGCTAACATAACCTTGTTAGGCAGCAAGACAAATTCTAGCTAACGGTAAATATTGTGGATTTACAGAATATTTACTTCTGAGTAATTTGTTAGCAAGGTATGTAGCGCTAGTCATGCGTATGAGCAGCAAACTTACAGAGACTGAATGATGTTTTCAGGCAAAATGGCGTCGTTGCGTTCAAAACGAACAACCGTTTCAGATAAGTAAGTTACTTTACACATAAAAAACATGACTAACATAATTTCATTAGATAAAACATTTACTTATTACTTTGTAAAACTTTAATACATTTAAAAGTGACATTTAACAGTTTTTTAAAAAGTTTTAAAAAAACATTTGAAACTTTTTTAAAAATTGAGTATGATTTTGACACATTAAATATACTTAAATACACTTAAGCATCATTTCTCTGGACGTTTTCCACCCCTGGAGATGAGTTTTTTTTTTTTTTTTTTCAGTAGTTATCACATTTTCATTAAAATATGTAACTGTGAGGTATAGTGTTACTGTAAAAAAAAAAAAAAAAAAGATCATGATATGGAAATTTGGCTATATCGCCCCGTCCTAAAACTGGATGGACATTTTTTTTTTTTTCCCCAAACAGCGTACACATGGCTGATGTTCTCAGGTCAGCTGGAGGCGCTCGGACCACCCGTGTGCCTGATGTATTATGCACACAGAATGGAGGCACACTCAGGAAACGTCTACACAACTGTTTTTAGGTGAAATGGGGTTTTTCAGCACAGAGGATGCAATTGAAGTCCGACTATAAAACTATACGGCTGTGTGCGAGGCTGTGCGATGAGATGCAAATGATGAAGTGTGTATGCACATATCAGTGCCACTCACAGTGTTTTCTCAGAATGTGTGTGTATGTGTGAGTGTGTGTGTGTGTTTGTGTGTTTGTGTTTGAGAGCCAGGCCGCTCTCTTAAAGTATGGTCTTATTACCCCCAGGGAGTCCATAAATACAGTCCGAGTGCTGCTCCTGATTGAAATCTGCTTTTGTTTGCCAGCATTCAGAGTCATGCCTTTTCTCTCTCCGTCTCCGAAAGCACCGCGACTGAAAGACGGAGCTCGGCTCCCGGTTTCAATGCGGCCCATAGTCTTCCTGTCCGGCTCATTCAGCGCAGAGCCGAGGCCTGACACCTCCGCAACAATACGCCTCGCAAGATACAAGAAGTGCCCACCTTTCCTTCGGCACCTCGCGGACTTGTTTGTCCAAAAACAAACCGGTTTTCAAAAAAAAAAACCTTGAAAAAAAAGAAACATCTGCTTTATTCTTTATTTTCTTTTATTCTTGCCTCCATCACACACAGGCATTGTGTGGTGACGAGGTAATGCGAGTGCGTAATGGCGGACGAGGAGGCCGCGAGTAAAAGCATTAACGGTGAAGAAGAGTGCGCTTTTGTTTCCCCGGCCCCGGTTACATAAAGCAGCCCGGGAGAAAGGAGTCATTGTGGAGGACGGAGAGAGGAAAATGGGGCCTGTGGCTCGTTTTTTGTTCACAGGATGGACAGATAAAAGGATGGAAAGAAAGAAGGAGACAGAGGGACTAAAGTCTTGGAAAATGGATGAAGGATAAGTGTGTAAGTGTGTAAGTGCCCATCATAAGAGGATGACGAATAGAGGGTTGATTGAGTAGAGTAATCGCACCTTGCTTTTGTTTGTGTTTGTTTAGTTTGCTCATTTATCTTTGTTTTTTCTTTTTTTTGTTTTTGTTTTGTTTAATTTTGTTTTGTGTTTTTACTTTTTGGGGTTGTTTTGTTTTGTTTTGGGTCATTTTGAGGATGAAAATACAAGAGAGAGAGAGAGAGAGAGAGAGTGAGAAAGAGAGAGACTAAAGTCTTAGAAAATGGATGAAGGATAAGTGTGCAAGTGCTTAAGTGCTCATCATCGTGTGGTCATACAGAGAGAGGATGAGGAATGAGGATTTATGATTGCGAAAATAAAACCTTGTTTTGTTTGTATTTTGTTCATTTTGCTCATTTATGCCCATTTTGTTTTTGTTCTTTTTTGCTCGTTTTATTAATTTTGTTACGTTTGTTTCATTTTTGTCCATTTTATTAATTGTTGTTCATTTTGTTTGCTTTTGTTTCGTTTTTGTTCCTTTTGTTTAGTTTTGCTTCATTTGGTTCATTTTGTGGCAGATAAAAGGATGGAAAGCAAGAAAGAAAGAGAGACTAAAGGTTTAGAAAAAGGATGGAGGATGAGTTTGTGTTTATGAGTATGTGAGTGTGTAAGTATGTGTGTGTGTTTGTGTGTGTATATGTGTAAGTGTGTGTGCGAGTGTGTGTGTGAGTGTGTGTGTGTGTCAGTGAGTGTGTAAGTGTGTAAGTGCTCATATGGAGAAACAGAGGATGAAGAATAGGTGTTTGAGCAGCTTAATAAAACATGGTTGTTGTGCATTTTTGCTCATTTATGTTTATTAATTTTTGTTCATTTTTTTGCTTTTTCATTTTGTTTGTTTTTGTTTCACTCGTGTTGGTCTAATTTTGTTTCTTTTTTCTCATTTGATTGCAGGATGGACAGATAAAGGGATAGAGAGAGAGAGAGAGATATGTGTGTAAGTGTGCAGTTCTTCATTATCACTCAGCCATACAGAGAAAGATAAAGAACAGAGAGGTTTGATTGTTTCACTTTTGTTCTTTTTGCTCATACTGTTTATTTTGTTTCCTTTTTGCTCAGTTGGTATGTTTTTGTTTTGTTTTTATTTGTTTTCTTCTTTTTTGTTTGTGTTTTCCTTTTTGGTTCATTTTGTTAATTTAGTTTTTGTTTCATTTGTGTACACTTTGTTCATTTTTGTTTTGCATGTCCTGAAGTCTTTTACTCCTCTTATACCTCGCATCTTTGTTAAAGAACAGCGTCATACTTTTTATCCGTTTATAATTACATTTAACGTTGTGGAACGTCCACAAACAAGTTAGTTTCTGTTCTCACTTACGTTATAGCAACTATAAATAGTCGTTCCCTCACCAGCCAACCTTTCCTTCTCTCTCTTAAGGTTAGTAAAAAAAAAAATAATAATTTTTTTTCTTGTCTTTTTACCGAAAAACCAAAAAAGCGTAAACTCCTCGGTCCCGAAGATGTCGGAAAACTTAAAGTTACAGCTTTGCAAAGTGCTGGCACTGGAGACTCCTTCCATAAATGTTAAATAAACATCTCTTTAAAGAACGCTTCACCTTATCAACAATTACACACTTTTTTAAAATCTGTTTATGTGGATTTTAGAAACGATGATGCATTTGAACATGTGCAGTTTTTGGATCCTGCTGTAAACCTGTATAGTGTATCTGATCTATATTTACGATTAACTTACACAAATTAACAGTTTATAAAAATCCGTCACAGCAGAGAATCCCAAAACACAGACAGAAATTCAGTCTCTGCAACTTCTCTACATTGCATTGCTCTCTCAGCTTTACTCCTGAGAGATTTTTTTTTTTTTTCAAAAGCAACCTGAGTAAATGAAATATAATAAGCGATAGCCTGGATTACAGGAAACGTGTTTTTCTTTTTCTACATGATCCTTTTCATATACTGTCAGACGAAGTACCTTGCTTTGAAAAGAGAAAAATGAAATGGGAAATGAAAAAAGGAGTGTGTGTGTGTGTGTGTGTGTATGTGTGAAGGCTGATGGTGCTCTGGAAGAAGCGTCACAATACAAAGAGATTAACCCATTTTCATCTGTTATCTTCTCTAATGGCCTTGTGTACAGTTAATTCTAGCCATCTGCGCTCTGTTCATCACACAACACCAATAAAACTCATCTAGACATCACACACACTCGTACATACAGGCAGACGGAGTGACGGACACACACACATATACACACACACACACACACACGGGGCAGAAAGCGGATGGATTGATTAAGTACAGAGAGACAAACACATTGCTATACTGGAACTGAAATAACAGCATCACATGCTTTGCTTGTGGACACACACATACACACACACACACTCATGGCTCTGTCAAAGAATGTGTCCTGTTTTAACCCTGTTGAAATAAAAATTTTCATGTGATTTATCTAACAAGATAAACAAGATATACAAGATAGATTTAATCATTTTTAGTAATTTTATTAAAGAAAATTATTTGTTTTTACTGTGCTGGCAGATCATTTGTCCTCCTTCAATTATTATTTTATTTTATTTTTAAAAAAAGAACATCATATTCAAGTGTAGGATGACCATTTCTTACAATTTAATTGCTTAAAAATGTAATAATGAATTAAGTATTTAATATTTAATATGCTTTCCAAGTCAGATTTATAGAGAAATGCTTAAAAAATAAATACATAAAAATATATAAATAAAAAATAAATGCAAAATATTAATAAAAATAAAATAGTTTTGCATTTTAAAGTGCAAAATGCAAAACTCAGTTCAGCTGCAAAATACACTGGATGTTAAAATTGAATTATTTTTCTTTATTTATTTTTATTGTCTCACAACCAACATGTCCTCTTCAAATAATCTAGGAACGACTGGGAAAAATAAGAACAATATATAGAAAAAATATATATAGAAAAAGAAAACAAATATGAGTACGTGTCTGTTAATTATGTGATTGCTGCAAATAATTAGCTAATTAATTCGGCTAGCTATCATTGCTGTGATACTTTATAACAATCCGTATCTAAGCGATATGACCTTCTCGAGCTCTGTAGATCCTATTAAGTGAGGAATAAAACACTGTGTCATGCTGTTATAGGAAAATAATCAACAATGGAGTGGTGTGATGAAGTGGAGTTACTGTTACCACCCTGAAGTTGATTATTTTCCTATAACAGCACATCCTGAAGTGTTTTATTCCACTTACACCACAGCAATTTAATGTTTGTTGACATTAACAATTAAGTAACAACATCATTTTTTTTTCGTCCTTTTGTTAAATGATCGCAAAACTAATTAGTAGCTTGTCATATTACTGAGAAAAAGTAAATCGTACAAAAGAAAGTTATAGTTAAAGTGCTGACACTGGAGACTCCTTCCATAAATGTTAACTATCTAACTATCTAATATTTACTCTACAAGTCCCTCTGAACGAGCTGTTACTATAGAAATGATAACATGTTAAAACAAGCGCATTAATATAACCGACCAATCACAACGCAGAATTGAGTGTCGCTGTGGTAATTATACATATAAACCATATTTGTCTACATCCTTTGATGAGCAGAAATGCTAATGTTGTTGTTTCTAATTAGCATGCTAGCATTGAGATCATGCTAATTGGTACTTGGCACCTTTCATGTGTCGCTTTAATGTCTTTAGGTTTTATTTGTAATCCGAGGTGGAGAACGAAGATGGATTTAAATGAAGGGTGGAGCGTTTGGTCATTGCGCTGTTTATTGAAACATTTAGCGACAGATGGGAATCCTGCAGTGCGAGTCGGATGATGATAGAAGAAGATGGCCGCTGCTTTTGTGCGCTGTTTATGAGAAGTGCATTAATGATATTGAGATAAATGGTGTGAGTAAAGCAGCGAGTGAGAGATAAGTAAATATGCAGAGAGAGAGAAAGTGACTTATGATGGAGACGCTATGGTTCTGACAACAGTCTGAACACACTCAAGGGTCATCGACTGGTCTTGCATTATTACACACACACACACACACACACACACACACACACACACAAGGGCCCCGTACTGCCTCTATATCGTTAACACAAACACCATAATTAAACATCTCCCAAACAAAGCACACACTCTGTAATTACGCTTTCAACGGCGACACACCACACCAAGGGGAGGCGACTGAAACATAGCCCTCTGGACCAGCATGTGTGTGTGTGTGTGTGTGTGTGTGTGTGTAACAATCTGCACAGCTAATAAAGTTGTTCACACCGAGTCCCTCTTCTGTGTTTGACTGAAGGCTCGCCGCTGTTATAGAAAATTAATCGACACTTTCTGACCAATCAGAATCCAGAATTCAACAGCTATTTGGAATAAAATACATTTCTAAATGTATTCATCTAAAAGTTAGTTTAAATCTTAAGGATCGTAAACATGACTTTGCCCCTTGAAATCTAATCTTAACTGTACTATATTTCATCAGACTTTTCTGAAATATAAATTAGGAATGTTTCGAGTTACATATGTTTAAATGTGTTTAAATCATGTGCCGGCGTTTTCTCCGAGGATTTGAGAAAATCGCCAAGGAATTTCATGCACAGCATGTCTCTAGAGACTAGACAGACTGGTACAATCTAACAGGAAGGCTATGTCACTCAAATAGTCACTCTGTACAACCGTGGCGAGCAGAAAAGCATCTCAACACTTTGTACCTTAAGGCAGATGAGCTACAACAGCAGAAGAAGACATCAGGGTCCAGTCCCATCAGCCTAGACCAGGAACCTGAAGCTACAGTGGCCCAAACTCACCCAAACTGAAGCTCTTGACCTGTATCTGTATGACTTTATGCGCTTGATTAGATAACTGCATGAAAAAAATCAGGTGTACAGGTGTTCCTATTA
Organism: Pangasianodon hypophthalmus; assembly: GCF_027358585.1. NCBI lineage: Eukaryota > Metazoa > Chordata > Actinopteri > Siluriformes > Pangasiidae > Pangasianodon > Pangasianodon hypophthalmus. Next base: position 3,220,821 of record NC_069727.1, read on the forward strand.
AAGTGGACAGTAAGTGTCTATGCAAAAATATCCTTGCACATCCATGTGACACTAGAGTGATGTGTTTCTCAGGGACATGTGGATGCAGTATGAGCTCAGATAGACCTATTTATTCATTAAATAAATAACTATAACCTTTTATTGCGCCAAAAACATCATCATCATCATCACACATAATGGATTATGCTTGATATGTGGAACATTGCTCACAGGAATTGCCTTGAAAAGTCATTGTTACGCGGTGCTTCAATGTCAGTGACGGAAAAAAAAAGTGATTTAAAAGCAATGAATAGAGGCAGCTGATGTAAGGCAAGTGTACAAAGTGTAATGTGACACAGGAAGTTTATACAGTTCATCATAAACAACCATATTTTACAACCATTACAACCATAATTAATCGTGATTTATATCCAAAGCCTGCATTCTTCACAAAGCGAGACATTCTCACTGCTTATAACCAGTTTACTGTCCTCACATATACCACAGCAATGCTGAATTCTGCATTCTGATTGGTCAGAATAAAATGTTGATTAATTTTCTATAACAGCAGCTCTGACAGTAATGCAGCTGCAAATCACAGATTTATATTAATGTTAATATTAATGCATTCATTCTATTACATTATAGTTTCTATAGCAACAGCTCATTCATAGGGACGTTGAGCATGTGTACATTACTCATGAAACATTATAATATAATATATAATTATAATACATACAGGGTTGCCGTGAAGTTTTACTTTTTATTTACATTTTATTTAAGTTTTATTATTATCATTTAGCTGTTGAAACATCCATCATTGGAGTTTAATGTTTAAAAAGACAGAGAAATAAAAATATCTAAAAGATTTAATTTGCACGTCCTTTATTTGAACTATTCTGTAAGGGTGCCAATATTTTTGACACATATTTAAGAAAATTATGAATCAAAACAAGATATTCGAATAATAATGATTTCATATGAGAATAACAATAACTTGTTTGAGTGTTTATTTAAGATCATATTTTATATTGTTATGTATACTTTTTGCCTATTCACATAAAGGGTGCCAATATTTTTTGACTGCTGGCTGTATATAATAATACGAATATTACTCCTGCTAATAATAATAATAATGATAATAATAATAATAATAATAATAATGATGATGTCCAATAATGTTCAATACAAGCTAAAATAGCATAAGTAACGTCTAAAATCACTCTCATGTCTTCAATAATGCTGTCCTTCAACTAATTATTTTTTTCCCAGTGGATAATGACCTTTCCTGTTGCCTTATCTCACTCACTATACAATATCTCCTTCACTGTTAATTAAATAGCAATTAATGGCCTCCTCCTCCTTATCGGTCTAATGAGTCGCTCTCAGCTCATCAACAATGCTAATACACTGACCAATGCCTTATCTACTAGCTAATGGCTACAGGCAAACGGCTAACATCTACTCACTAATGACCCCATCTGCAGTGACCGATGGCCGTGTACCATCTGTCCACACAGTAAAGAATGAACTAACCTGACATTGGGGTTACGACGTCTTAACTGGAGCTTGTCTGAGGGCAAGCAGGCGCTAATCCAGAGCACCGGCCCTGACTGAACTCTTAAACCTGGACGTTAGCACTAATTTCAGGTGAACAGTGAGGCGCTGAAGTGTTTATCTAAAACTCACATCATGCGCCAATCGTGTTCACGTCAGCCCAATCTGGAGTCTAACTCATCTCAAGTTCTCCATCAGTTCAACATCTGGGATTTGAGTTCGTAAGTCAGAGTGACGGCGTTTTGAAGTGCTTGTCTATCGTACGCAACAGCCAATGACATACGAGATACACAATGCCACACCCCACTAATCTAAACCAACGTGAGGAACGTCCACAAGCAAGTTCATTATCGTAATGTTATCACGAAATCGAAAAGCGTAAACTCCTCTGTCCTGAAGAGGTCGGAAACGTTGAGTTATAGCTTTACCTCTGATTGGTACAACTCTGACACTGGAGACTCCTTCCATAAATGTTAAATAAACATCTCTTACAGAGAACTTATCAAGACCATATCAACAATTAGACATTTTTCCTTGTTAAATTACATTAAAATAAGAAAGTTACCTCAGACTATGTTTATATTATATTGAATTATATATGCTGTATCACCAGTGTGAGGTCACACAAATCCCATTTTCTGCCTTAAAGTGATTTTTTTCAGGACTGTGTGGACAAATCAGAGCTGAGCCACTTTCAAATGTGGCTCTAGATTGAAGACATATCCGATTTGTTCATATGACAGAGGAAATAATGTGTTTTTTTTTCCTAACACACACAGGATCAGCAGGGAATATACTCAGTGGAAGGATGGAGAATCTAAACAGACAGGTGTGTTCTCATTAAATATAGATATGAGTCACTTTCCATTACAATCCCATCAGAGCAAAAAAAATAAAAACAATTCTGCAAGAGGAAGCCTGTAATGTGACTTTCACCTTACATTCTGTGGATTGTTCACTTATTTACAGTAATGAACTTTGAATGAAGTAGTACTTCCCCTTCTCTCTGTTTCATGTTTTTTTGTTCTCACATCATGTGCTTTTGTTTCTGTTCTAGCCCTGGCTCCGCCCCTGTCCTGTCATTAGTGTGTTACCTGATTGTGTTCACCTGTTTTGTGTTTGGTCATTGATTAGATTGTTTGTTTATTCCCTGCTGATTCTTTATCTAATCTTGAAGTCATTCTGTGCATTTGTGTGTATTATTTCCTGATTTTGACCCTTGCATGTTTTCCCTGTCTTACTATAAGAATCATTTTAGTTTGTTGCTTGGATCTATGACTTCAATTCAAAGATTGCCTTTAGACATGTTGCATTTTCACAGGTGCGTCCTGCCTTCACTTACGGCATGTTATAATATTTTAACATTATATTATATATAATATTATAATTCCAGGTGTTTCGTTAAAAATGCAGTGTTGGGGTTGTGAGAATTTTGGGCCATTAAAAAGGATGCTGGAGAGAGACCTTCATGGTGTCACTACCAGAGCTGACAACAGTGATAGGATGCCCTTGAAAGTGTTATTTCTATTTGCATCGAATATCACACAACAGAAGCCAATAATGTATTCACACATGCACACACACACACAGTACACAAATGAGGTCCCCAGTTTGTGACATCTGGCCAGTATAAACCTGTTTTTATCTGACACCATTGCTTCCCTTTTTTATTTTCAGATGTAAAGGTGTTAATGCACAATAGCGTGTGAGTGCGTTCGGTTGTGAAGAACAGTGTTCTTTTTAATCATGACTGCTCTGTCCTTCTGTATTGTTCCTTTCTCAGCCTGATCTCATGAATCATATTTTTGAATGTATATTCGAATGAATATTATAGAATGATCTAACAAGATCTTGTTCGATTTTATAGGAAAGAAGTTGGAAGTACGACAAATCCCCAAGTGTTATGGCAAATCTCACGTGTCACAATTCGAATAATATGATGCAGTTCGCGAAGCTAACAGACGTTGTGTGTGTGGAGGCTTCGTTCACCGTGTCATAGACATGGCAGCTGGGCGAACTCCTCGAATGAACACTTTATCCGACAAAGCTTGTGATTGGTCGTTACAGATGAGGCGTGTCCACAAGCTGATTCCTTCTAAGCATCACACGGATTTCACTAGCATGCTTAACTCAGCATCTTCTACACCTAATTTATTTAATGATCCCACGTACCATTTACATATTATTTCTCTTTTCCATTTCTCTTTGTAAATAAGCTGTACTTCCTCTTCCTGATGTTTTATCATTTGTATAAATACTTCCAACAACTCAGTATATTTTATACTATCTGCACTTTGCAGTCTTCTTCCTGTAGTTGTGGAAATTATTAGGTTATTGTAAGTTTTTTTATATTTCCTATTTTCCCTAAAATGTTTCTGATTGTTTTTCACTTAATTTTTATATGACGTAATTTCACATTGAGAGTGGAAAAAGTTCCGACATCAATTATCTTGGTTTGATTTTTTTTTTTTTTACATCGCAAAAACCTGCCATTTTAACAGGGGTGTGTAGACTTTTTTATATCCACTGTATTCACGTTCCTATACACATCTGTTAATTTTTTCTTAAGGCAGTTTGGATCAAACTCAGATCACAGCAATCCATCTTTTTATCAGTCCGTCCACTTGGGTCAATACGTCCAGACTGACAAAAAAAAGAAACATAAAATAAACCGGATATATCGATTTGATGTCACGGGGAATTACAAAGCAAAGTGTTCACCCAAGCATCAATGGTTAAAGGACAGTTTGGAAAGATGTCTGTTAGAGATGGAGTCTATAACGTTCTCATAGCACGCTCTGGAGAGCCTCCGAGGTCACTGAGGGGTCCATGGGGTAATTTTATTTATTGTTGTGTATTATTGAGTCTGACTGGTCTGTAAAAAAAAAAACCTAAGCCCCAGTGCTTAGAATGTATATGGAATATATATATATATAGCTATTTTTTTTTGTTTGTTTGTTTATGTGTGTAGTTGAATAAGGAAGGCCCTGTCCAATCATATAGAGATATTTGTGAAAATGTACATAGCTGTCTACATGAACAGCACAACATGTAAAACACAAAAAAGATTAGAGGCAGAAATGCAGAAATACACCAAACACGGCTGAACGTTGTGGAATGATTCACATGTGGACCGTCCTCAAAGTTACACTTGAATACAAAGTGTTCACGGGGATCTTATCCAAAATCTCAAAAATGGAGATTTAGTTGCAGTGATCAGTTGTCAGTTAAACGGAGTCCTGGCACATTCATAACACCCCCAAAACCTCTTGTCCTAGTGTTTTTTTTTAAAAAAAAATGCTTTTTCTGTCAAAATTGTGAAAATGGAGTTTAAAAATTCCTCTACTTTGGAAGGCGTTTCTGAAAAGCTTAATCTTCACTGACCTAAAATGCAGTTTTCATGTGAATGAAGAGAAATCTACATTTTGAAAAATATCTGTGTACAGGTGTATGGTCTGAAAGAGACAGCAGGGTGTCATTCTGTAAGGAACGATTCGTCTTCGCTGATCGCTCACACACGTCACTAGCAAAGGTGACGAGCAGCTACTTGCAGCGACATCGCTTCTGTCTGACTGAGCACTGAGAAAGGCCAAAACACAAACAAATGTATCCAGAACCCGGAATAAGTCCCACCCTCGCGGTGTGTTCAGGTGAAATAGCGCGGCTCTTAATTTCACACAGAGCTCAGATGAACGATGGCAGCTGTAATGAAGACAAACGATGACCACAGGTATGACTGGGAGCTCAGACATGACAACACTGACTCAGAGTGTGTGAAGGAGATCGGTGTGTGTGTGTGTGTGTGTGTGTGTGTGTGTGAGATGACTGAATCAATCTGCTAAATCTGACAGAATCAATCTGCTTCCCCACCACAGGGACAGCGCGGCTTAATTACAGAGCGAGAGAGCCAGACACAGACTGAGAGAGAGAGAGAGAGAGAGAGAGGGAGAGAGAGAGGGAGAAAGAAATCCATGGCTAATATCACATGATTAAAATATACCTCACAATGTGGATTAAATAGCACTGGACTAGCCATGATAAGAAATATAAAAAAAGTTATGTAGAATAAAAAGTTATTTAAAAATAATCTAGCAACATCTTCACATCTGTATCTTACCACGATATATGAATATTCATAATTTTTTTTTTTTTTAATCTGAAATTCACGTCCTTAATATTGTCCAACTAAACTACCCAGCTAGCTGTGATGCTAGTAAACTAGCTCACAGTTCTGACAGGAATTCACTAATTTTTAATATTAAATAAATAAATAAATAGATAAATAAATAAATATTCCTCACAATGATCAAAAAATGGCACTGTACTAGCAACAATAAACTGTTAAAAATTATATAATAAATAGTTTAATGTGCTATTAAAATAGTCTTGGAACATCACTAATATTACTAGCTTAGCTAGCCAGCTAGCTAACTGCTAATAACAGCTAATGCTATTTAGCAGTAAGAGTTGCTAAACTTGTCTAAGTATACCACAACATCCGAGATTTTCTGTTAATAAATGTAACTATGATTAGCAAGATCATGGGTGTTATTACATATTTGAACAGGTTTAGCAACCATTACTAACAATAGCTAGTTAGTTAGCTAGCTAGCTAGCTGGCTATCCAACCACTAAGTAAGCTAGCTCACATTTCTCATAGATAATCAGAAATCTATTTAACAACAACAGTTGCCAAACCTGCTTAAATATATGACAACACCCAAGATTTTATTAATAGCTAATATTAGCTAGTTTGTTAGTTAGAAAGGTAGCTAACTGGATAGCTAACTGTTAGCAAGCCATAGGGACAGCTCAGTTTATTTACAGAGAGAGTCAGACAGGCTGAGGGTTTAAAATATACATCACAATGTAGTTTTAAATGTGCTTAAAGTAGCACTGGAGACATAAATATATTTTAAAAATTGTTTAATATGTTTCTTATTGAATGTGTTTACGTACTAATGCCTCTGAAAGCAGCCCAATATTACTAATATTAGCTAACTAAACTAGCCGGATAGCTGACTGCTAATAAACTAGCTCAGAGGTATTCAGGAATTTAACAGTATCCGTTGCTAAACCTAGCTTTCTAAACATACCAAACCATCCAACATTTTCACTGATTAATCAGCAACGTTAGCTAAGTAGTTAGTCAGATATCTCTCCAGCTAGCTAATGGCTAGTAAACTAGTAGCATTCTTGATCTACATTGTCGTATCCTCAGTGATTTATTTATAAAAGTAGCACATCTTGTCAAAATGACTAATATTAGCAAGAGAGGTAGTTAGATATCTATCCAGCTAGCTAACTGCTAGTAAATTAGCTAGTAAATTGCATTTGTCACAGACAGGCTCTGGGATTTATGTATGAGTCATGATCTACATCGTTGTCTTCTCAGTGATTTATATTTTTATGTAAAAGTAACAAATCCTGTCAAAATGACCAACATTAGCAGTTAGATATCTAGCTACATGCTAGTAAGCTAGCTTGCATTTTTCACAGATAAACTTGAGAGGGATTTCAGTACGAGTCCTGACGCTGCAAATAGCCAATAATTTGTTCCTAAGATTAGCTTTATCTAGCAAAACTAGCATGCAGATCTGTTGATAAAATGTCATCCTGTAATAAACGGTAAATCAGATGTTACAGATTTAAACCTTGTGTTTCTACTGAACTACACACAAAGGTACTGAGGAAAAAAATGGATAGAAAAAAAAGGTAAATTTAGCGCTGTGTAAGGCTATAGCACAGAACTGGATGGTTTTGTCCTCCTTTTTTTCTTTCTTTTTTTAATTACATATGAACACTACATGGCTCTAATCTCAACCCTGTGAATCTTTCAGGTTACATGGGAAAATTTTACTCGAAAACAACATCTATATAAATCTTATAATAATCAGAATCAGAGGAGCACTTGAACATCCCAGTTTTTTTTTTTTAGTTCAGCAGCATTTTAACTAAATATTAGTCCTGTTTTCTGACAGAAACATGGCTGATTTAGCCTATGTTTATTTATCTGTGTGTGTGTGTGTGTGTAGTGTGTAGTGTGAGGAGGCCTGAAGAAGACTCTGTTATTTCACAGGAAGGACACAGTGTGTCAGAGTGCATTAGGCGTGACAGGCGGCGCGGGAGACGTGGCATAATGAGCCGGGGCAGGGACGCCTCACTCCCGACTGCCGCCACTCAATTACCCAGCAGGCTTTTAGTGCCAGCGCACGCCACTACAGCTAAATTACCCAGGAGCCCCTGCTCCACTTAGAGCCCGGACGCTGCCGCTGGAACTGGTGGCTCTGTGACTGTCCACACACACACACACACACACACACACAAACACGCCACTCAAAGGGTAATAAGGTCGTTTGAATGCCTGCACCATTACACTAATACCACTCAAATATACAAGTACAGAGAGAGAGATCGAGAGAGAGAGCGAGACAGAGAAAGAGAGATACAGACAGACAGAGAGAGAGAGAAAGAGAGAGAGAAAGAGAGAAAGAGAGAGAGATACAGACAGACAGACAGACAGACAGAGAGAGAGAGAGAGAGAGAGAGAGAGAGTAAATATGGCCACTTTTATCTTTGATCTGCCAACATTTTTTCTGCAGAGTGGAGTTTAAAGCTGCGGTCAGTGATTTTTTTTTTTTTTTTTTTCTTCACTTCAGCTCTCTAATATTCCGTAACGTTTCTCCTCACATTCGAGCAGCTTCAAGTAAATATCTACAAATATGGACCACCAAACATTCAGCCAATCAGGATAAGGAGGGGTGTCTACTCTACTAGCATGTCAAAATAGATAGATAGATAAATAGAACTGTCTCTATCTCTTGCCCTATACTCTTAAGAGTTCTTTCTATCTAACTATCTATCTATCTATCTATCTGTCTATAGTCTGAATAAAAAAGGCTCCTTTAGACTGTTAAGTGCAATTTGCAGTAGTTATATGTATACTTTTATTTAAAAAAAAAGAAGAAGAAAAAAAAGGATTCTTCAAGGGTTACAACAAGTGATCGGTGAGGATTCTAGGCTTGTACTGTTATAGAATTAAGCAACTAAATATGAAATTCTTAGTTAAATGTGGGGGGGGGAAAAAGGTTGTTTAAGGTTTCTTTAATGGTTTACTGAATAATCAAGAGGTTTGGGGTTCTTAGCCTACAAAAAATGGTTCTAATTAGAAGACTTTTCTGATAAGAAAGCACATCACTTCAGCTTTCCCTCAGAGAGACAAATGAAGAACCCTTCTTTGTTCATAAAAGTTTCTCTATCTAACTACATTCATTGAAAATAAAAGAGTTTCTTTAAGGGTTCTTCAGTGATTCTTTGGCTAGTTCTGTTTGGAACCCTAGGAAATCCTTGGTTATCCATAGAAGCTTTAAGGATTCAACTAGAAGGACAACCAGAGGAACCATATTGGTTCTTCACTCTTCACTCTTACAAAATAGGGTTTCTTCAGGGGTTCCTTGGATAATTAAAGGATCTTATCTTCCAAAGGGAAACACTCTGTTGTTGGGCTCTGCTTAGAACTTGTAAGAGTTCTCCATAGGGACAAAGTGAAGAACGCTTAATGGCTCCAAATTTTACAAGAATGTAAATTTAAACTCATTTTTTTTTTTAATCTGTGCACACTCTTAGAAAAATGGTTTCATCTCTCCTGTAAATCGTTCTTCAGTTCATCCCTCTGGGGGAACACTTAAAGGTTCTACAGCAGACAGGTTCCTATTACAAAAGTTATACCAAGTAGAAGCCTTTAAGCAGCTAAGGACACTTAACTATCCAAAGAACCCTTGAGGAACCATTTTCTTTTCCTCAGGGGTTCTACATAGAGACTTTAAAGAACCCTTCTATATATAGTTTTCTAAGTTTATCCATTTCTCTACACTGTTGAAAAAACGTCATTTTAGCCACTAAAGAGTTCTTTTGTCTGTCTGTCTGTCTGTCTACGGTAACCTCAAAGGTTCTATGTTGAACCCTGCAATAGAAATTTTGAGTCCCAAAGTGTGTATCTAAAAATCACTGATTACACTTTTAAAGGAAAAAAGTTTGGCCAAAATGAAACCTTTTCAATTTTTTCCTCATTCCATGAGGAGCAGCTGCAGTGCAAAACTACAGGAACTACAGGAACTTCAGGCAACAAACATGTCCTGGCTCCTCGGGTTCCTCCTGGAGTAAGATATCGTGCAATTATGATTTTTTTTTCTCAAGTTGTTCCTTTAAATCTCTTTACCATTTACAGATTACATTATTTAAACGTAAATAATTACACTGTATTACTTCAATATAAAGGTATTGGTGAAATTAAAGTGAGGGATGTTGATGGTCAGTGAGCCTCAGCTGTGTTTAGAAACACACCACACACACGCACACACACAAACACACGCGCGCACACTTCTCCTTGTTCCGGTGCTCAGTGCTGAAGTAGGAGATGCTCTGACCTGCACTATTTATCCCTGAGTAAACAGATGAGCAAGAGTGGATCATGACTGGACCGCACACACACTAACACACACACACACACTCTCTCTAAACTGGCATGTCACTGTTATCCTGCACACATGTGTCACGTAATACAGTATATATACAAGCAGCTGCAACTCCAACCACTTTGATTAGAGAAGAATGAAACCACTTGCCCCTCCATACACACACTTCTTCTTTCTGATTAATGAACTCATCCAGGAAGTGGTTAAGTGTGAACGCAAGCCAGACGTGAACTCCTGGGTTGACTGATGCTTCAATTTATACAATTTATACAATTTATACAATTTACACTTTATCCGGGATAAGATTTCTGGACATGGATGCTGGAGGGCGTCTGTAGTAATAATGATCGATTTGCAGCTGGATAAACGACAGAGATTCACGCTGTTGATAAAACAAACATTTCCTACATATTATGCACAGCTCATATTAATACAATTTATTATTAATCATATTAAGACATTTATTATTGATCATTAGGTTCCATGTGTAACATAATATAACAGTATGAAGGCTCTGTGCTGGGATTTCTGTAGGAAGTGTTCCAGCAACTGGAAGAAAAACTATGTGTGACTCAGAGACTCTACTACAACAAAAACACCAGTTTGATATATTCACCAAAATGTCAGGCTTGGCAAACCGGTGAATTAAATGTGTGTTGAATTACAAGTGTATTTACATTACATAACTACACTAATCCTATCCTTCAATGCATTCAGTGGCGATTTGTTTGAATAATTGAATCCATTTTTCCGAAGACTCCAGTTCCTAACGACACCACAAGTTTACAGACTTGTTGCTGTCCTACAGCAGTACAAACACTTCCTTTCATAAAGCATTCATAAACAGCTCTTCTCTTGCTTTTTTAAAAGATATTTCCTTAGCAAAACCTCCGCTGTTCTGCTGTACAGTAACAGTTAGTGACTTCGGTTTCCATGGCTATGGTGTGAACACACACAGTCCCTTATAACTTTCAGGAAAAAACACTGGAAGTGTCACTTCTCAGACAAGTTCTTTTAAATGTCGTCTCTATTTTATTGTTCTGTGTTTTAAACTTGGTTTTGCTGCAAAAGAGTGAGGGCTTACTGCGGTGTCTTTATACTCAGGAAAAAGCTACATGATATCGAGGACGATACTTATCACACACACACACACACACACAAACCCTTCCTGGGGTTATTTCTAGTGTTCATTTTATAGCAGTGGCTAGTAGCTGGTGGTTATTAAAATAGCAGAGGCACAACATTCTCTTATGTTATATACTGTATACACTGTATATTACATATGTAACATGAACAACAGGTTTATATTAATGTGCTTATTCTAACACAAGTGCATTAATATAAACCTATTGTTTTGGAATCTAAGACTAAGAATAAACACAACCAAGCCATTTCACCATACCAAGACAGCTAAAAGCACTTTATTGCTCCATGAGTTTGAAATTCAGATCTTGGGTTTTGGTCTGGCCTCTTGTTTAATTTTCATTTTCTCCTCATAAGTGTGTGCATCAAAAGCCTTTTCTAAAATCAGATCAACATTATCAGTATCGGACAGAGGAGTCAGTCATGTTCATTCCTTATTTACTGATTGGCAGCTGGTTACGAGGGTCCGCCCCTTTTACAGGTCTACCAATCATCATAAGGAGAAGCAAAGAGCTCACTGTCCAGTAATATATATTAAGATGGTTTTTTTCTGCGCAAAGAAAAAAACCTGAAGCGTTCAGGCGTGGTTCAAAATGACACGTTAAAAGCCTGTCGTCCAATGAGCTTTAATCTTTCGTCCCATTAAAACAGCGAATACACAAACACCTAACAGACACTAACTGACACACAAGCTTCAATGGGTGTCTGTTAGCTGTATGTCAGGGGCTTCAGTGGAGGTTTTCACTTCAGAGCCGTTCACTGAAGTGAACAAACAGCGCAATACTGCGGTGAGATATTTGATCCTTTGATTCACTAAAATATTGAATTCCACCACGATTGATGAATAGACACATTGGGAAAGATTTCATTGCTGCATTTTAATGAAGTGTTCGGGGAAGCCTTAAAGCAATCGACTGTGTTTTATAGTGACGTGAGAATGCACAGTGTGTAAAAAGTACTGACGTGACGAATTCACACAGGATCCAAGAGGTACACTGGTAATAATAACAACATTAACTCACCTTCTCATGTAAAACAAATCCTGTCTGAATAGGGCTTTAGATTAGGTTACTGTAATGTCTCTGTAATACTCATTACACATAATAATAATAATAATAATAATAATAATAATAATAATACTTCCTGTGGCTTTATTACACATATAACACTATTTAGCAATGACCAGATGTCTATTGTTTTATCAGCGTAGCTTTAAGAAGTCCAGTAGAAGCCGTGGAGGTGGAGGTGGCTGAGATGGATACGGATGCTGCGTGTTCTTGCCTGTCTGATGATGCGATACAATATTATGGGACGTGGAAGTGAGAATGAAGCGAGTGTTATCATTCAGACATGCACTGTGTTTTATACAGTAAATAACAGCACACACACAACGAGGAACAAAAGGAAACACTGATTATTTGCAGAAATGTACGTGGAACTCTTCAGAAGTGTGAACTCCTCTGTCCTGAAGATGTCAGAACACTTACAGTTACAGCTTTACCTCTGACCGTTCCAGAGCGCTGAGAGAGCGTAGAAAGAGGAAGGAAACTGTGTGTTTGTGTGTGCGTGTGTGCGTGTGTGTGTGGTGATCTCTGTCCCTCCACCTTATGAATGTGTGTGTGTGTGTGTGTGTGTGTGTGTGTGCGCCGAGCTCATATGAAACAACAGCAGACTTGAAAGACTTTCTGTCATTAGCCTGGACTTGTTCGCTCATCCCCTCACTTCTTCACTCATCCCTTTGTGCCCTCACTCATCCCCTCGCTTCTTCACTTTGCTTCTCAGAGACTGATCGAAATATAAAAAGAGAGACAGACAGAGGGAGAGAGAGAGAGAGAGATGCACTGAAGCTTTAATTAATATCTAAACGCTTGGACTCCACCTGGGATCCATTAGTGGGTTTTGTGGCTTCCTTTTTTTTGTTCTACGTAAAGCCACACACACACACACACACACACACACACACACACACACACACACACAGAGTGTGACCGCCGGATCGGATGTGGATTGGGAGCCTTACTAGTGTGTGTGCTTGTGTGTGAGAAGGATGAGAAGTGAGGATCAAAGAGCATATTATTCTTCTTTTCTACTCATCATCTCTCTCTGAAACACTCCGAGCCAATAAGAAGCGAGGCCTCGTGTCCTTGTACTCGCTACCCAGTGACAATGAGCGCAGCCCAGGGCCATGCAAATCAATTATTTACCAATTCTCTCGCTCTCTCTCTCTCTCTCTCTCTCATACACACACACACACACACACACACACATCAGAACACACATCACTGAAACTGGAAACGTACAATTACCCGCCCAAACCCCCAAATCCCCCCCCCCACCCCTCCTTTATCCTTTTGTAAAGTGAATTAATGTTCCTCGTGCTTGGACACAGATCCACATTTGTTACAAGTCATGAGCATGTCGTCTAACTCGCTGTCATCTCAGCTCTGTGTCAAGCCATCCCTCCCTCCATCCCTCCCTCCATCCTGACTACTTCACATTTCTCACCATCACTCCCTGCATATACCAGTGTGTGTGTGTGTGTGTGTGTGTGTGTGTGTGTGTGTTGTGTGTGAGGCAATTGTCTTCGCTTGGCTGAGCATTCCAAGAGAACACAGGGCATCAGAAACAAAAGGCCTATAAAAAAAAAAAAAAAAAAATCAGCATTCCTGACAAGCGCAGGAACACTAATTAATCTGATTAGAAAGAGACGATTACATCCATGATAGGAGTTCACATCAGCGGTCAGTCTGACACTGACACGACCTCGCCTCCTTCCTGTCACTGTTACACTCCGACACTTTCTGCGCAGTTCTATAAATATGAGACTCCTCTGATCTAGCACATTCGAGCCTGTATTTCTGTGGTCAGGGCACAAAGAAAGAAAGAGGAAAAAGAAGAAGAAAAGTGCTTCACAATCAAGTAGTAAAAATTAAATAGTACTGTAAGGATAAAAATTTTTAAAAATAAAATGAAAATATAAGCAAAAATATAATACAAACAGAAGGACAAAGTTAAATTAAAACCCTTTTTTTTTACATTTACTTTAACCAATTTTATATGTATATACTATAGATAAAAAAGAATCAAATAATATATTGATATTAATATAAATATTACATTTATTACATTTTAAAATAATGAATTTATAGATTTCAATAAGATAAAAGAATCCAAAGAATTTTAGAGTAATTAAATGATCAAATACCTAAACAGAGGAAGAACTTTCAATTAAACTTTCAATCAAATTACATTTTAAAATGAATTTTTCAAAATGTTTTTTTTTCCTGAAAGTGTACTGAGACTAACAGCTTAGCGCAAAGTTCCACAGCTTAAATTTTAGTTACAGTTTAGTGGTTTAAATAACAAATCTCTGTCTGTATACAGTATATAGACAATGGTATATAAATGCACAAGAGTTTTCCGTGTTTTCCGACTAAAAAATCCAGGAAACAGGAAGGAGGATAAAAATAAAAATAAAAACCAGGTAAAAGTCCAACAAGGAATATTCACAGACTTACACAGGTAGCAGAATAATAATATTGTTGTACATTATCAGTTTAAAACTTCATTACACATCTGAAAAATATATAACTTTTAAAGGTTCTTCAGTTGTCCCTCTGAGTAAACGCTTAAGGTTGGATTATACTTGCTTTTAACTACACATGCGTGTAATCTTTTGGAGCATCTTTTGTGTACATCCTCAGAAATTAACGCTGCACAGTGTGACATTGTGTCCACAACTGAGTAGACAAACTAGCATCGTGAATCAAATCGCATACTTGTGTACCACTCGACAATTACTGAGTATTAACACTAACCGGTTTTCCTATTACAGTTAGTGTTTGAATTTTAAAAACTTCTCAAAAGACCGGAATATTGGTTTTGTATCTGTTTTGTCATGTGGATTTTCTAAATTTGTAAATACTTTATAGTTTTTGATTTGTGTTGCGGATCATGACAACCATCACAACAATGGCGGACGTTTTTAACAGAGCTCGTCATCGCTGTGCATGAAATCGGTAGACATTTTACAGTACGACTTGGAAACCTGATGGACAGAGATGTATTGGATGTCGATTTTAATCCTCCAGATGTACATGAAGTTCGCGGGTGAGTGTGTGAACAGTGTCGTTCATGTTGCCACTGCTTCTTCGTGCATATGCAAAGTTATTTGTCAAGTATAAACTGGGTTTTAAAGGTAGTTTTTAAATGTAGAACCCAAGAGATGAGAAAGGGTTCCACATAGGACCATCTAAGGAGGCTAAGAATGCTTAATTATCCAGTAAACTCCTTAGTAAATATCCAGTAAAGAACCATTGTACCAAGTACTAAGGATTTTAGCAAAATTTTTAAAAAAAGGTTCTAGATATGGACAGTACAGTGACACTGCAGATAGCATTGCAACCTCACAGCTCCTGGGTTCCCCAGCTCGATCCTGAGCTCAGGTTACTGTCTGTGTGGAGTTTCACAGGTTCTCCCATGGCTGTGTGGGTTTCCTCCAGGTTCTCCGGTTTCCTCCCACCTCCCAAAAACATGCCACTGACTCTGATAAACTGCCCCTAGCACCAATGAGTGTGTAAATCAAGGCTTTCCATCAAGGGTGTGTTCCCACCTCACGCCCAGTGTTCCTAGGCTAGACTCCAGATCCACCGCCACCCTGACCAGGATAAAGCTCTTACTGAAGATGAATGAAGAGTTTCTAAACAATAATTTAGAGTTTGTACCACACACTTGCCCAGATAGAACACACAAACGTTTTTGTAAAGGGTTCATTGGATTATTAAGGATTCTCAGCTTCCAAAAAAAGAGGGTTCTACTTGGAGCCAAAGGCAATGAGTCAAAACGACAAAACAAAAGATCGTGTGATTGTCATCAATTTTGTCATTTTTATTATTTTTTTTTTTACAGATAAAATGTCATTTAAAAATAATACGCTGCATCAGACTTGATTTTAAAAATAATCAGAATCAGAAATAGCTTTAAGTGTTTCTGGCTTACACGTGCATCCCACCGAGTGCAACACTATGGGTTATAACATGTAAGACAGAAGTAAATTAAAATAGAAAAAATAAAAATAAAAATAAATAAATAAAAATAATCCGGACCAATAATAGAGTTGCCACAGAGTATCGAGTGTTTGTTTCAGAATTTATTGTATTATGAAATGTTTTGTTCCATCAGTTACATCAGTGTTGTCTTTCTCTTAAGCTGAGGTTTAACCAAATATGAATTTGAATTTTCTGAACCGTTTTGAAGAAAAAATTGTATTCATTTACGTTAAATCTCTGATATTCAGTCATTGCATATCATTTATGTGCATGAAGGGTGCCAATACTTCACTTCACTTCATCGGTGCAGTCCCATTACCTGGACCCGGACCAATGACAAACAAAAGTACATGAAAAAAAGAGAAAGAGACAGAGTGTGACAGAGCGATGATCAAGTATGAATATCAGTAAGCAGCTCAAGGTTGGTGATTGTTCTGCAGCGCGTCTCTGTCGCCGCACCTCGGCCCTGGCCTGTGCTTGGTTTGGAGGATTAGGATGCATTATGGCATTGTGCAGGAGAACCCAGCTGGCGTTTCTCCCCCCTACGCAGGTTTTACAATAGCACCGTATCTCAATGCCAGTGTGTATGGACTGCATTAGCGTGGCAGTGAAGTGAACTCAATTACACGTAGGAGCAGAGGCCAAGACAAACCAGACATCACAGGATGGAGGATTCAGAGTCCATTGTTGATATCAACCACACATCAATTATGGCTGGAATTCATTTTTTATTGTGTTTACAAACTCCTCCAGTCTCTCATGCTGCCACATGACACTTATGAGACCTTGTCCAGCATATGCAGCATATCAGACCTAATCATAACTCAATTAAAACAAGCCCACATGAGTGTAGGAGCTCCAACCGACACACCGTGTCTCGTACAAACTGTTCAAGGCTATTTCTCCGACTGCAAGGACCGGCTAGACAATGGCTGATGGAGACAAAACCGCAGACAATATCATGAGCTTAGTCTTCGTTTGTTTAAGAAATGGCACTTATGAAGCTGAATAAAAAGGCGTTCACATTGTTTCGGAAACAACAAGGTGAAATCGTCGTCAGAAATACAGTATCAAATAACAGTACACTCACGACAGACAGCATCAGATTAAAACAAACATATTTGTATCAAGGAGATGTGTAGATAAACACAGGCCTGCACTCGTGATTGTTAACCAGGTTACCATAGTAACAGCCTCCAGTGACAGTAAAAACGTGTTTACCGCCATTGGAAAAACGTTGTTCATGACTTTTTTAAGCTGTGTTAGTTGAGGGAGCGAGGCTTGGTGTATCAGATATCGTGTCTATCCAAACGTATCGTATGGTTCCAAGTAGCCTAGGTTATGTAAACTTAATAATAATAATAATAAAAACAGCCATACGCAATTCTCAATGTTCACATAATTCGGAAAAAACTTTTCGATAAAGGTTTTCACGAGCGTGGAGCAGTGAAGCGACCATGCAGAGAGAGAGAGAGAGAGCAGTTCACTTCTGCGAGCACTGAGCACCGAGTCACGCCCACTATCTTTCCCCTCATTCTAAAGTTGATGATTTTCCTATAACTGCATGTACTGAAGTGTTTTATTCCTCTTACATCACAGCAAATTTCCAACGCAAAGATTATTAATTAAAAAAACAACAGATACTTTTTATCCATTTATAGTTACATTTAAAGTTGTGGAACATCCATGAAACCAATCAGGTCCTGTTCTCGCAGCTATAAACAGTCGTTTTCTCACCAGACTCTGTTTTTTTCTCTTTTGAGGTTAATAAGACAAAAAAAAAAGTTTTATCACTGTTACAAAGCTCTGACACTGGAGACTCCTTCCATAAATGGTAAATAAACAACTCTTTACAGAAATCGTCACCATATTTAGCTGCTGCAGTTTTGGAAATATTGCTGTGAAGGTCTATAATAAGTTTACGTGCTTGAACATTCTCTACACTTTCTACTCAGCCATAATCATTCTCAAGTCTTCCTTTCTATCTCTGGATGCTAAATGTTACACTCAAATGCGACACAGCAAGGACATCAAATTAGACAAACTACCAAACACACCACACCTGTATTGCCTTGTCATCTCATTCTGAAAGCAAACAGCCTTATTTTATTATTTTTTTTTTTCTGGACTAGCATTAGCATTAACGTTAGCATCGAGAGAGAATGGGCTCGCTCCACAATCCTCATTCATATCACAGCCATTGTGAGAGCGAGGCCTCACACGATAATAATAAAGCCCTTTTCTCTGCAAATTGTACAGTCGTCTAGACTCCGTCTCTTTTCCTGCCCAGAGACACACTTAAGTGCGTGTTTAGAACATTGGACCTTCATACGGCCATGGAGCTGATTGAATGGCTAAAATTTCCAGCCGTTAAAAGAGAAATCTGCAGAAGGGCATTTTGCTTGCACATGGGGTTATTATAACGTAAAGCTCATTTTACTGGAAATAAAAAACAAATGTATATGTCTGCAAAATACGATGATAAAAAATAAACAGTGACTATAGGAAGAACTCGGCAGAGAGACTTTTTCTTTTTACATATTCCTCTCTATCATCTTCTAAATTCTGAGTGAAGTGCATTATGAATTGTTAACACAGGGCCGTGCAGTGAGGATTTAATACCGTTAATGTTCAGACATCAGACATAACTCTGAACCTAAGCGCTATTCAGATAGGAGAGAGTATTGCTGATATTTTTGGGGCTAGAATTACAAATAAACTTAAAGCTTTTCTGTAATGTAGCAGATGAGCGCTCGGTCAGCTTATCCTTCAAACTGTGGGCATGTTTCCTTTTACAGGAAAGCGCATTAAAGTAACAAATAATGCTGGCTTTATTTTATTAATTCAACAACTCAAAATAGTGAATTAAAAACATGATAAAATCCCCTACATCCTGCACACACATTTCACTTTCATGACCTCAGTTCAGCATCTTTTCACTTCAAATTCTACAACTTTAAAATTATAGAAGTAGAAGATATCAGACCTAAACGAATCCAAGAATTAGAAAATTCCAGAACTAGAGGATTCTACACCTAGAATTCAAAGATTTAGAAGATTAAAGAACTAGAAAATTCTACATCCTGAAGATTCTAGAAGTAGAAGTTTCCAAGAACTAGGAGATTCTACAACTAGAATTAGATTTTAGAGCTAGAAACACAACTTGACAATTTTAGAACTAGAAGATTCTAGAACTACAAGACCTACTTTAGAAGATACTTGTACTACACGTTTCTACAACTAGAATGAGAAGATTTTAGAGCTACATGATTCTTGTACTACAAGCTTATAAAACTAGAAAATTCTACAAATAGAAGATTCTAGAACTAGAATGTTCCTAGAAAATTTTAGAACTAGAAGATTCTTGAACTACAAGATTATAAAACTAGAAAATTGTACATCTAGAAGATTCTTTAACTAGAAGTTTCCAAGAACTAGGCGATTCTTGAACTACAAGATTCTACAACTAGAATTAGATTTTAAAGCTAGAAACACAACTTGAAGATTTTCAAACCAGAAGATTCTAGATCTACAAGACCTACTTTAGAAGATACTTGTACTACAAGTTTTTATACTCGAATTGGAAGATTTTAGAGCTAGAGTATTCTTGAAATACGAGCTCATAGAACTAGAAAATTCTACAACTAGAAGATACCAGAAGTACAAGATTATAGAACTAGAGGACAGAAAGAAGTAGAAGAGTCAAAAACTTCTTCTTTTGGACAGAAAGAAGTAGAAGATTCAAAAACAACTTTTTTTTAACATCAACAGAATTTCCGAAAGTAAGACAAAGCTCTTGTAGAGACGCTCACAAAGGCATCGGCTTCCTGTGCGTCCATCTGCCGCTCTCTCCCACTCTCTCCTTCATTTTCTCTTCTCTCTCTCTCTCTCTCTCTCTCTCTCTTTCATAGCAGGACATTTGCTCTCACTTACAGGCGGCAGGGCACTTCCTCTCAAGGGCACGCAGAAGTGTGAGAGGATGATGCACTCAGAGAGTAAGCGAGAGAGAGAGTGTTCTGTCAACTCAGTGTATCATTGATTGTCTCCACTTCAGCCTAATTTAGACATCATGCACACACACACACACACACACACACACACACACGCACGCACGCAAACACACACTCTGGCAACCCGAGAGGTTTGGATGTACGAAAGAGAGCGCTAACGTCTCTGCATCACACCTCCCTCAAGCCACGCACTATATCTCCGTGCAATATTTTCACTTCGGAAACCTGATGGTCCGCAAGCCTCTCTTTATTGTGCGGGTCACATGGGGGCACAGACGTTGCGTGGACGTTCCTGAACGAGTTCCCTCGTCGCTGTGTTGTTATACAGCGTGATAACAGCATGGCTGTTCACGCACTCGCTGTGTTTATTAATGAGGTCTTTCCAACTGGGCCTTATGACCTACTGACACTCTCACACTCTTCTCTCTGATAATCTAAGCAAAAGCAGGAGAAGGAAAATGTCTTCGCGAACTCATTAGTCACGCCGTAAAAAACTTTTGCCGCATCGAAAGAGTTTATTTGAGTGCAAATCCATCTTGTAAATTTCAGTCTCGATCTACGCACATGTGTACGTTTAAAGATATTTACCCCAAACGGTTCAGCAGCCAAATTGTACATCTGTACAAAAACACACTTTTTTTCCAGTCTAAGGTAATACAGAGATGATTTATATGATAAACACAGTCTGATCGCTCTCACACACTCGCATACAGACATACGCAAGGAGTCAAATAGCTCTCTGTGATCGTCAGCTCTTCCCATAATTTCCCGTCCCGCTCACCTCGCTGAAATTGACCCATCACAAGTCTATCACTCCGAGCCTCTCTCAGTCATTACAAACACAATCACACACACACTTTCAGCTTCTCTCAGGTACTGGAATACTCCAATACCCTCATTTCACCTTTTCATGCACACATAAATACACACACACCTACAGTATATGTATATTAGGGCGGGTAACGATGCGATGTATCGTATCGTTATTTGATTTGATACGTTTTGAACAATACATTCAACACTCTGCAGAATAAAGTCAGCGTTTTGAAATAAATAAAATAGTGCTTATACTGCATGAGACATAATAAACGTTTAAAACTTCTTCCTTTAAAAAAGGAACTTTTTGTTTTATCTCGAATCAGTAGAGGCTACAACATGCTTCTCTTAAGCACGCTGTTTTAACTTGTGCAAATATACAGTGCTAATGTCCTAGCGTACTAGATGCTACGTTCAGCAGCAAACAGGAGCTGGAAGTTTCCCCGAAATCTTTAAGGTCTGGTGCTTGGGAGCATTTCATCTTCCTGGTAAGTTACGACGCTGTACATTCATTGAGTGGTGGATCGAAATGTTACAAATATGTGTACAATCCACCACACACACATGCAGACACACAAACACACACACACACATGTACGCAGACACAGCATTCAGGCAGCTTTTCCAATCCACAGTGTTTGGGAAGTCCGTATTTGGCATTGGAGAAGGCAGGATTCAAAAACACATCCAGGGCTACAGAGAGCTGCGTGACTCTGACAGCTAGCTAACAGCTAGCTAACAGCTGAATGGGCAAAGCCCTGTGTTTTGAATACGCCCCCTTTGTGAGTCAGTGTAGTGAAAGTTGGGCCATGTTTAAACACTGTGCGTATTATTACGTTTCAATTATTGCACTTTTACAATGTTAACATAATGTTAATCAACTGCAAATGGAAATCTAGTGCGTATCTTCAGGCAATGCTTATTTTTGCAGTACCGTAAACATATCAATCAATCGTCTCAAAGCACTACCATATTGAAATCGTATCAACGTCTAATATATACATTTGCCCACTTTTCTGTAGACAGGCATGTGACTGATGTGTTTTTTTGCTGCCCGAGATGCTTTTCTGTTCGCCACGGTTGTAACGAGTGGTTATTTTATTAACGTAGTATTCCTGTCAGCTCGAACCAGTCTCGCCATTCTTCTCTGATCTGTCTTATCACCAAGGCATTTCCAACCACAGAACTGAATATTTTTTCTTGTTTTTCGCACCATTCTAAACAGTGAAAATCCCAAAAGATCAGAAGTTTGAACGCTCCACCAGAAAGAAGGATTTCTCTGTTCCACTGACGAGACACTTCATCATCCATGAACGCAATATTACGACATCTCTGTTTATATCGCTAGTTAACTTGGACGCAAAGTTTTTGCTGGCTCGGCCTTCTGAGAATGAATCTGGTGGTAGAAAGGAAGAGGGCGGAGTCAGGAGGACCATCAAAGAATCATCGACGGCGGACTGCGGCGCTCATTACGGATCGTCCATTCCAGAAACGTCCTCCTTCCAACACACACACACATTAAATAAGACACACACTGCAGTGCTAATTAAATAGATGAGCTGTATTAACATAACCTGAAAGCCCTGGCCAATTCCAACCCCATCCTCTTACACACACACACACACACAAACACACAAAACCCTTAATTTTTTTGTTGTTATGATCCAACCAGCGAGCATCAATTGTTGGCCGGTGTAATTACCATTAGCCCGCCGTGGCTGCCTCTTTGATATGCTAATGAAGCTTCAGCCACAGCCCCAGTCTTCCTCTCATCAAAAAAAAAAAAAAAAAAAAAATGACGCTTTCCTCATGTCTGACAATGTACAAAACATACATTTCAAACAGCCTCCTTTCGCACCTGACGTACAGCACTAGGTGACTCATTTAACCCACAGTGCACTGGGGAGGAGTGTGTGTGTGTGTGTGTGTGTGTGTGTGTGTGTGTGTGTGTGTGTGTGTGTGTATTAACTAAAGCGGGCCAAGCGGGGGGCAACACAGGGAGATGACACGACATAAGAGCTGAGGAAGAACAATAGAACAAGTGTGTGTGTGTGTGTGTGTGTGGGTGAGACAGGTTAAGACATGATGGACTGGATCGTTCAGGAAGAAGTAGATTGTTATTTAAATGTGATCTGTCAAACGCACGAGTCTCACCTTCTGTCATGTGCAAGCGGCCCAACTGCTGATGTTTCTCATTACCAATTAAACTGCATGTCAATTACCGTTTAAAAAAAAAAAACAGATTATCTTTAGTGCACTACGATGAGGTTTGGGACGCAGCCGAAGAAAATAGTCTAGCTTCCATCTTTATTGCCTCTGTGACTCTGCGTGCTGAAATTCTCTGCTCTGAATATAAGCAAATGACTTGTGAAAAAATGATATCCTGTGTGTGTGTGTGTGTGTGTGTGTGTGTGTGTGTGCATGCCTCTTGCCTGTTTGCTAGGGATGTAACCGAATACATTAATTGGATTGAACAGATAACGCATCCTGAAGGAATACAAATACGGAAACAAACAATAGATAGAATACTCGTTTTTTTGTGGTTTTTTTTATTTTTTTTTTTTTAAGAAAGCTTGCCAGAAAACCTCTAAATGTCTGCATCGGGATCACATAAAAGTCATGAACAAAAAAAAAAAAAAGAAGAAGTTTTTAGTGTAATGTGGAGTTCTAAAGAGCAGCTTGTGGAAGCTTGTGGAGAGGGTTGCCATGTTTCAGCAAAAATCCCACTACTCAAAAACCCACAAAACGACTTGACACTAGCCCAAAATGTACATAAATAGGAAAGACGGTTATTTCTTCTTTTTTTTCAGTCTCTTCAGGAAGAATAAGTTGTCAGTGGTGCACATTTCTAATACTCAGTGTATATCTGCAATACGTGGATATTATACATGGACCCAGGCAACTCTGCCTGCGCAATATCTATAATTACGAGATGCACTATTCAGTGTTTTTGTCAGTAGTTTGTTCCAGTAGCCCGATGTAAACACTGTACTGAGCTCCAAAATAAAACCGTACTTCTACCATATTTCATATAAACGCTTATAAATTGTATTTTGAGCTCACACAGAGCTACAGCTTTCTGCTAGTTCTTCAAAAAAAACAATTAATTCTTATTTTTTTCCAATATATTAACTTGTGTGTGTTTTTCCATCACTCTTAAATGATCATTATAATGAAATGAAAATGGCATTATAATGAAAAGCTGCTTAAAGGACGCCATTTTGACTCGCAGCAGCACTGTAAGAGTATTTTATTAGCATGTCCAGCGAGCTTTTCAAATCTTTCTAGAATCTAAACAAAACAAAACTAAACAAAAACTGTAGTAAATCTTATCAAATATTATTAGATGGCAATTGTTGTCAAGTGTACGGTAAATAACAGGAAAGACTTCGTTGCTTTGAAACATAGTTAGCTTGCGTACTCAGTCGCGTGTCTGCGAATCGCTATTTGTTATCATAATTTGTGAATGAAAAATGACTTTTTCGTCTAGCAGCTCTGATTTTTTTTTCGAATTTAAAAAAAGAGATATGAATATTTTGAGAACAAAACATACAGACAGAGATAATGGCATCCCTAATGTTAGCTTTGCGCTGTTTGGTTTTATTTGCTCGGCTAGACATTGTGCGTTGTGTGTATAATGAGCAATGTGTGTGTGTGTGTAAGTATATGAGGGGAAAAAAAACACTGTCTGGAACATAATTAGTAAAGTTGTGTGTGAACGGAGCTGACAATTCCTGTCAGAAGTTTCAGTTTCGCTGAATTTCTTTGTACTCACTTGTACACTGATAAACACCAATCAGCCATAAATTACCAAAGGTGTTTTCAAAGCTGATTTACATATAGCCACGCCCACAAAACTCCATAAAAGGCAAACGTCTTTACCTTCTATACTTTATATAATTGTTACTATTAGAATGAATTAAACAGACCTCATTAACAGCAAAGTATTTATTTGCTTTCATCGACAAGAGCACAGAGTATCATACAGGAGAGAACCCACACACACTCTCTCTCTCTCTCTCACACACACACACACACACACACACACACACACACGGCAGAGGGAAGCAGGGTGGATCAGAGGGGAGTCCAGATGGACAGAGAGAGTCTCAGTGTCCCCACACCCTCACATGTCATATGTTATCCCATCTGCCCCATCACCACACGGGCCCAAACCCCAGGGAAACACACACACACACTAACACACACACTAACACACACAATCATATGTATTTATCGTGTACTACATACATACAGGCAGACACACAACCATACAGACAAATACAGATATACACACTCCTTCTGTTACTCCGTGTTCGACACACACACTGCAGCTGTGACACACACCTCGTACCGACGTATACTACACACACTAAAGCAGTATGTAGTACACAGTATGTGGTGATCGGTGACGCCGGATGAAGATATGGTGATGGTGTACTGCATCCCATAGTGCAATGTGCTCAATTCATTTAAATAAAAATCCAGCTCTGAGCTAATCATCCAATTTATTATTATTATTATTATTATTATTGTTGTTGTTGTTGCTGTTGTTGTTGTACAATACAAATAATAGATGCCTAATAAACTTCATTTCAAGTTAAATTCTATGTTTAATTAAAATTAACATTTTGCTCAAAAAGCTCATTGGCTCTTAACTTGTTCTGATATATAATATTTGATAGAGAAGAGAAAAATAATATATTTATTTGTTTATTATGCTTCTTCTTATTATTATGGAACTGTGTCCACTCTATCTATCTATCTATCTATCTATCTATCTATCACTCTGGGATTCTTTGCTGTAGTACTTGTAGAACCTGGGTGAGGATGTCACCTCTTCCCCCAGCTCTCGGCCTCCCTGCTCTCAGCCTCAGCCATTCAGCCTCTTGGCTCTCTGCTCTCAGGCTCTCTGCACTCTGGCTCTCGGGCTCTCAGCTCTCGGTCTCTTGGCTTACAGGCTCTCAGGCTCTCAGGCTCTCTGCTCTCGGCCTGTCGGTCTTCTCCACCTCTCGGGCTCTCTGCTCTCAGGATCTCTGATCTCAGGCTCTCGGCTCTTGGCCTCTCGGCCTTCTCGGCCTCTCGGCTGTCTGCTCTCAGCTCTCAGGATCTCAGGATCTCGGCTCTCAGGCTTTTGGCTCTCAGGCTTTTGGCTTCTCTGTGTATTTAACATGGCGCTGAAGCACTTGAAGCCACAGAGCTCTGTTAAACTTGCTCTTTAACTCGAGAACCGCTCAGTGAATATACACAATACAATTTAGAAGCTTAATTCATTTCCAACGATTCAATTGTTAATGAGAGCTCTCGACATTTCCTGCTTCACTGTAGTCATGTAATAAGCGCTATCACAGAGATAATATCACAGAGATCATATCACAGAGTGTCCTAGCTACGTATCCTTCCTGCTAGTCTCACTGCACTTACTGAATAATTCATACTAGCTACTAAAGGCTGGAAAGTTGGAAAAGCTGTTTACTCCGCTACTATACTTAAGTACGATTTATATCTCCCCTGAGGATAACTAGAAATTAAAAATTAATATTACATGTATTACATGTTTTACTCCTTATAAATTTATTTCACAAATGTTCATGACAATTATTTACTTAGTAATTAAGTATTTGTTGTAAGAAAAGGTACAAGCTCAAACTCCTCCCCTAAACATAACCTTTGAAATTTTCATATTAATCGAGTCGTGCGAATTACATGCCAGACTGTGCTGGAAAAAAGACCTCGGGGTTGGCAACTCCGTGTGGCCAAATTTTTTTTTCTTGAATTAATTACAGAATGTTTTAGCTATTTTGTAATAATGTTTAGTATTATATTAGCAGGTGTTAGTTATGTATTTAATAAAGAAACACTCCAGGTTACAATAATACACTCTTTCTGAATACAGTTAGGTCTCTCTCTCTCTCTCTCTCTCACTCACTCAGTCAGTCACACACACACACACACATACACACTCACAGTGTTCACGTTAAAACTGCTAAACAATTTTATAAGTTGTGTCTCATGTCACTTAAATAAACTTGTGTTCAAACTTTTCAATTTATCATTTCAGTCTAACAAAATACCTCAAGGATTGTTTTTTTTTCCTAGCATTCCCAACCTGACCTGTGATTTCAGTTAAACTTATTTATTTATGTGTTTTGTGTTTGTTTTTTTTACATTTAAATGCTTTATCAATTTTTAAGATTGGATTCTGACTCAAGAATAATTTTAACTCACTACTTTTAACAGCGATTCTAAAACAAAAGCCAAACTTCCATTTAAATATAATGTTTCTATATAATAATAATAATAATGATAATAATAATAATAATAATAATAATAATAATAATAATAAATACTTTAAGATATGTATAATAATACTCTTTAACATGAGAGTTTTTTTATGAGATCATGAACTGTAAAAAAAATGCCTTTTTATTTATGAATTTTATTTATTTTAGTTAATACATTTTAAATTAAAATGCCTCAGTTTTAAATTACAAACAAATGTGAATTTAGAGCTGTGGTAAGAAATTAAATCCCAAATACCTAGCTTAGCTTATTATGTGTAAAATTAAATGATTTATCACTAAAAAAAGAGATCAAATCAAATCATTCATGCAAAACTATATTCATATATTGTATCCCATTTGTATATTCCTTTGTCATTGTAGATGTGGGCGGGGCTAGAAAAGTTAAAATAGCACTTCAAAACAAAGCAAGGTTAAAAGTTAAAAGTTAAAAGTGCACATGTATGTAGAGAGATCATCCACATCCAGCGTATTTTGAATCAGATTGTTCTTGTTTACGCTCAAATCTGTTTTCCTCCAAATAAATAACACTGATTATTAATTATTACACTGTCATTTTTAGTTGTGTCCTGACACACCCTCTGATTTTTCTGATTTTCAGCCCATTAAGATTTACTCAGTGGAAAACAAAGCATCTGAGATGAAAGAGGAAATAAATTGAGAGGAAGGTACCGGAAATCACTCCTGAGTATTCTTCTGAATCATCATCAGCGCTGTAACAATTCCCACTAATGCCCGTGTTTTGTTGCGTTTATTAAACCTAATTGGCGAGAACCCAGGTCTGCTAATGAAGGTGGAGAATAACAGAGATACCTGCTCACTCTCTCTCCCTGAGGAACACTTTACCTAAACCCACATGAGAGAGAGTGAGAGAAAGAGAAAGAGGGGGAGAGAGAGAGAGAGAGAGAGAGAGAGATGTTTTTTCAAAAAAATAAAACGTAATGTTTATGCATGATGCATGGATTCATTGTCTCACAGTAGATTCGGTGTAACGCTCAACACATGAGGCTTTGATGCTGAATTGCGAGGAGGATTGATCTCAGTTTATAACATCTTCAAAATCTGCCTTTGCTACGCACTTTTATAAAACTTGGGCTGCATTTTTGTTCTTAGCTTGAGATTTAGCATTAAGTCATTCATACACACACAAAGTAACACAATGTGACAGCAGAATCAAGACAACTGTCAGGAACCCAATTTCCCTCAGAATCATTTTGGAATGAATGAATGAATAAATAAAAAGTATGACACTTTGTTAAGAGAATAAGCATTGTGTTTCTCATCCTCTAATGATTTGCATAGCTGGCTCTGATTGGTCGAAAGTCTGAAATTTGGTCTTTATATATATATATATATATATATATAACATTTTACAAAATTTTACAAAATTTTAGATCACATTAGCTGCTTGTTACTGAGAATGATAATGGACCATTGCTACAATTAAGGACATAAGGACTTTAGGGTGAGCTGTTATAGGAAAATACTGCATGATGGTGTGATGTGATCCTGAAGTTGCTTATTTTCCAATTACAGCACATCCTGAAGCATTTTAATCCTCTTATACCACAGCAATCTTCCAACAATTACAATTTCTTGTTTACTAAAGAATTACGTCACACTTTTTTATCCATTTATCCATAGTTACTTTTAATGTTGTGGAATGTCCCCAAAATGTCAGCGGCTATAAACAGTCGTTCCTTCCCCAGCATGCAGAAAAGAAAAAAGTAAACTCCTCTGCCATAAGTTACAGCTTTACCTCTGACACTGGAGACTCCTTCCATAAATATTAAATAAACATCTCTTTCTTGGGAAGAAATCACTATATCAATGATTGATCTGTGAATGAGCTGTTAAAAAGAAAACGTATTAGAACGAGTGCATTAATATCAGTTCTGACCTTCTGACCAATCAGATTAGAGAATTCCACCACCATTTAGAATAAATGAATATTAATCAGTAATAAAATGATTGAGAAATTTGAACCTGGGATCTCTCTTAAGTCTGACTAGCAGTTAACCGTCTGCAAATGTCCACTTTTTAAGTTGTAAATATCCAAACAGTGGGACTTTTTTCTCGTAAACACTTTGAATACGCTTCCATGTGAACGCAGCATTTGATTCTAGTTTATTTATTTAATTCTTGGACATCGGTTGGTCACTGCCACTATTTTTGTACCCAACGCCTCATGAGGCTTCTCTCTTACATCCTTTTTGTTTCATGTCATGCCAAAAATTGACGTACAAGCTCTGACCCCGAGCTCTCGTCACACACAGCGGGACTGTAGACAGAGCTAGATATTGGCTGTTTATATGATAATGCAATTGCCATGCTGATGAGAGACATCCGCCGCTGCCCGACCTCTTATTATAACGCTTTGGAGGAACGTAAAAGTAAAAAAAAAAAAAAAAGAGCGGAGTAATTTGCTGACAAGGCGCGATGACATTCCTTCGTTCATACACACCTATTAACCTGGATGTAAAACCCCAGGTGTGTATGGGATGGAGAAGTGAGAGTCTATAGAGGTTTGGGAATAGAGTGACACTGGGCATATTGGGCACATCGCTCGACAGGGGATACGCGGGAATACTGCAGGACAATCTGTCAACCACAAACCCCCTCTGGACCAGAGATCCTAAGAACAGATGATGATCTGGAGCAGAGGGATCGGGAGAGAAAGGCGGGTTGAGAGACATAGAGAGATACAGAAAGCGAGATAGCTCAATACAGTCAAAAAGTTTGTTCTATTTTCACTTTGGTTAACAGTTTCCTTCATTACCCACAATGCCATGCTGGTAGTAGTGCAGCCTTCACTTCATCTCTAACTAAAGAGAATGATGCAGCGGCGCTTTAGTCTTTTAGCCCTCTCACCTCGTCATCATTTCCTCAACAGATCAGATTCCAAAGCTTCAACATTCATGCTAATACCAATCGTTGTCTCTTATCTCACAGTCTCTGCAGTAACTCAGTATCGTATAGCTGCATTGCATTCTGGGACTTTGGAACCCTGTACTTTTCTGTACTTTACTTTTGTACTCTTGTATCCACCTTTATGTGATGCACACACACTTATATACACATGCACACTCTTAAAAGAGAGGATGTTGCATCATTAGAGAAGGTCAACAAGGTCACATCATCTAGAACTACTTTACAGCTCTACAACTTCCTGTTATAAGGCATGACTTCCTGTCCGAGTGGACTCCCTGTAGTTAGGCTTTCCTTTAAACACACACTTAAAGGAAAGCAGGTCAGAGGTTACAGAAGCACGCTTTCGCCTGTTTTCTAAACGATCCCACAAAAGCTTTTACAACACACAATCATTCAGGAAGAGCTGAGGATTTTGGAATTTAGGCAGCGTTGCTCGTGGATAGCTGAGGAGTCGTGGGACGATCGACGGACGCTGCTGTTATAAATATAACACCACAACACTTATAGATATTTTTAGGATGCACTATGTGTATCGTGTTCTTTATGTTTGGTAACAGAGTATCATAAAAAAACATTACAGATGCATTATAAAATATAAAAAAAATTGTAATACTTTACTTAAAAAGGTGTGATATGGCCATGTGACACCTACATAAGCCCTTCATGATAACCTAATGACCTAGATAGATACAGAATTTACAACGTTT
Organism: Pangasianodon hypophthalmus; assembly: GCF_027358585.1. Lineage (NCBI taxonomy): Eukaryota > Metazoa > Chordata > Actinopteri > Siluriformes > Pangasiidae > Pangasianodon > Pangasianodon hypophthalmus. The sequence continues at coordinate 3,251,788 of NC_069727.1, forward strand.
AATGTACAGCATAATTCTATATCACTATTTATACATTAAAAGTTAGAAATAGCTAGTTGTGTTATTAAATGTTATAAAGATACACTGTTCATAAGCTTACAGGAGATACCTACATAAGCCCTTCACAATAACTGAGATACATACATACATATTCAGGATACATATTTAGGATTATGTGTTACGGCAACAATTTAATTAGACATGTTCATAGGGCTACATGAAGCCAATATATGTCTGTTATTGCCTATATACATATTTATAACACTTAATGTATTAACCTTTAAAATCTAGGATTTTGTCTTTTGTTAAGAGTGTACTTAGACACAGTGTTCATAGGGCTACATGTTGCCTACGTAACCCCTTCATGACAACTGATATAACGTCTCTTTATAACTAAGAGGTTGGAATTATGTTTTACAGTAACAGTTTACTTAGATATGTTGTTCATAAGGCTACATAAGACCTACATAAGCCCTTTATTACAATTTACATATTTGTACATATTACATAAATATTGTATATATTTGTACATATTACATACATATTTGTTTATGTGTTGTTCATAGGGCTACATAACACCTACAGAGGCCCTTCATGACAACTGACATAAACCTACATACATATTTATACTTATTACAAAAGAATTTAGGATTATGTTTTATGGTAACAGTTTACTTAGACACGTTGTTCATAGGGCTAAGTGAAGCCGATATATGTCTGTTATTGCCAAGTGACATAAGCCTACATACATGTTTATAACATTTAATGTAAAACTAAGAATTTAGGATTATGTCTTATTGTAACAGTTTACTTAGACACACTTTTGATAGGACAATGTGATGCCTAAATAAGCCCTTAATGACAACTGACATAAACCTACATACATAATTATAACATTTAATGTACAACTATGAATTTATAATTATGTGTTACACTAAAAGTTTACTTGTTTACGTGTTGGTCATAAGGCTACATGATGCCTACTCCGACATACACAAGGTACACTGAACTACAAAGTCAGTGTGGAGATTGTCATAACCTTACACAACTTTAAGCCTTTGTCACTTATGTAGGTTTTACGTCAACTTTTTTATGAAAGCAGCGTTTATGGGAGCTGAGGCCTGTTGGAACAAGTTTTTGTTTATGTAGGGTTGTCATTGAGGGTTTATGTAGGTGTGATGTAGCCCTATTAACACTACTTTTAAATATGAACAGCAAACTTCTGTGCTTTTAATTAAATCACAATCATATCACAACCCATAACACTTTATTTGAATGGACATATACTAGGCACATTCATAAGCACTGCATAAGCACTTTATTAAGCTATAATGGAGGATTTATATAAGGCTTATGTCAAAACCCATGAAAGTTGTTATGAAGTTATGTAATTTCAATACAACTTCATTCATTTATGAAGCTCATATTCAAGCCAAATGAATGATTATGGTTCCCTTAAACTAAAGTGGTAAATGAATTTGCATTTATAACACTGTTATAAAGTGTTATGTATATTTTTTTAATATGTATAACTTTCTAAAAGTGTGATGAATGTGCTGTTAGTAAAAACACACTAAAGCTCTACTAAAAGTTTGGACATCAACTTTTCATTAACTCTTCATCTTTGCTTTATGAAAGATTTATGCAATGCTTATTAATGTGTTATAAAGGTCATATGTAGGTGCCCTTCAAAAAAAAAAAAAAAAAAAAAGAATTTTTCTCAGTTTTCAATGGACCATTGCTGAAAGTCAAACTGCATAAACTTTCCTATAGAAACTTTATGTAATAATTCTCTTCCATGATTTACAGCGTGTAACTTGTACAGGGCATAACACACACACACACACACACACACCATCCGTGTTTTTTCCGAGCTCCATGCTCGGCTCTGTGTCCTGGGCAGTGTCAGGAGTGAACCCATATGTCACCCGACGCCCCGTCCTGCCAAGCGTGCACTTGAGTGTATTTGACAGAAAAACAATTTGTGTTTCGGACTGCAGCACTTTCCAGCTGACTGACCCGTGTGTGTGTGTGTGTGTGTGTGTGTGTGTCACTGATGCCCTGCATTGTTGCTGCAAAACGTCCAGTTCAGTCCTTCGAGCTGTGCGGCGTCTCTCTGTCTCTCGTTTTCTTTTTTCTCTTGATCGCTCACTCTATCCTTCTGTAGTGTCACAACCTCATACTCAATTTAATACTTATCCTGTCTTTCTTTTTGAAAACCTGTCTCTATCTGTCTTTACTCTCCTTCACTATTTCCATGTCTCTTGCTCTCTTGTTCTTTTCTTAATTTTCTCTAATAATCTTTATTGTTCTTACCACACACTTGTCTTTTTCCTCTCTCTCTCTCTCTCTCTCTCTCTGGTACTTTCTCTTTCTGTCTCCTTCTCTCTATTTCTGTATCTCTGGCACTTTTATCTCTGCCTTTCTCTCTGTCTCTCTTTCTTCCAATGTCTCTGTCTCTGTCTCTCTCTTGCTCTGACTATCTTTCTATACATCTCTCTTTATTTATGTGTATCTCTCTATCTTCATCACACTGTCTCTATCTGTTTCTCAGTCTCTCTCCATTTTTGTCTCTCTATCAGTCTCTCTCCCTCTGTTTCTCTCTTTCTATATGTCTCCCTTTCTGTCTCTCTCTTTCTCTCTGCCTATCTCTCTCTCTCTCTCTCTCTCTCTCTCTCTCTGGTACTCTCTTTCTCTCTTTCTGTTTATTTATCTCTCTCTTTCTGGCACCCTCTCTGTGTTTCTGCCTGTCTCTCTTTCTTGCAACGTCTCTCTGTCTCTCTTTTTATGTCTCTATCTCTCTCACTGGCCATTTTCCTCTTTCTGTTTTTCTCTCTCTGTCTATCTCTCTGTTACTGTCTCTCTCTTTCCATGTCCTTTTTATCTGTCTCTCTATCTTTCTATCTCTCTCTCTCTGTCTCCGTCTCTCACTCTGTCTCTCTGCCTTGCTCTGTGTCCCTCATGTAGTCTCTGTCTCTCAGTCATTATCTGTCTCTCTGCCTCACTCTCTCTCTCTCTCTCTCTCTCTCTCTGTCTCCGTCTCAGGTGAGGATCCTGTCTGGACCTTCAGTGTCCATTGTACGATTGGTCGTGGGTGAATGGTGCATTTTACTGGCTGAGACTTGTGTATCCATGGTAACTGCTTGGCCATAACGATGGCTGTAATGTTGATATAATTTGGTCATAGTGATGATTGGAGGCTCTTTCAAGGTGGCATATAGCGAGGAATTGATTTGTTTACTCATCATGTTTCAGCACTCCTGGAAGAGCATCAAAGCTTAAAACAGGAACTGACCTACTAACAGCGGGACGGAGACGAAAGCCTGTCTTCACACCACTGAGCCATCGGTGAACGCAGGAATCCTGAGAGAGAGAGAGAGAGAGAGAAAGTGAGAGAGAGAGAGAGAGAGAGAGAGAGAGAGATCATGCTTACCTTTCTGAAATAAGGTTAATATCCAGTATAGACATACATACACACCATACATAAAGGCCAAAAAATACACAGAAATCTTTTGTCATTACTGTGTTGAGACATCGTTATAACTGCTTATAAAACTCTTATAAGCATCAATAAGAAACTTTACCGAACAGCCCAAGAAAGCATATATAACCCTGTCATTACAGTGCCATGACATTATTAATTATTATTCATAAACAGCTTATAAACCAGAAATAAGAAACACACGCTACATATCCTTGTCATTATGATGTCATAGCATTGTTATAACTATTCATAAACTGCTTATAAGCAGAAATAACCAAATCCTTTACTTAAAAGACAAATAAAATATATATAACCATGTTGTTATGATGTCATTACATTGTTATAAGTGACAATAAAAGTCTTATAAGCAGAAATAAGGAACAGAATTTCCTGAAAGGTTGGAGAAAATATACATGATTCTGTAATCACATTGTTCTAAGCATTCACAGAAATCTTAGAAATCTTTGAAATACATTAAACGTTAATATTAAATAAGGGCCAAGAAAACCTACATAAACCTGTCATTATGGCTTCATGACATTGTTATAAGTACTCAAACAGCTTATAAGCTGTTTTCGTTTTATTTAAAAATAAGATGCAATTTATTTAAGGGTAGGAGAAACTATACATCATGACAACATTATAAGTGCCCAAAAACCACTTACACAATAACCTGCTATTATGGTGTCATTACATTTTTATACAGTATGTGCTCATAAAACTCTTATAAGCAGAAATAAGACAGAGAACATAGATAACCCTGTGATTATGATGTCATTGTTGTCATTGACATATGATGTGATTGACATTGTTCTAAGTGCTCATAAAACTTACATAAGCAGAAATAAGTGCCCAAGAAAACATTCATAACCCAGTCATGACAGTGTTATGACTTTGTTATAAATGCACACAAAACTTATAAGCAGAAACACTTCTTAGCAGCCAGAAAATGTATATATAAATCCCCATGTTATGACATTGCTATAAGTTCTTATAGGAAGAACCAAACGTAACATAAACCTATCATTACAGCATCACAACACAGTCATAGGTATTCATACACATCTTATAAACAGAAGTAAGAAACATAAGAAACTTTAATTAAGGGACAGAGAAAACATTCATTACCATGTCGTTACACAGTTATGATATGTCACACTTAAAACCTTCAGTATGTAACACTGTTATATAATAAGTTCTTTTTTTTTTTTTTTGGAAATGCCTACATGTGTGTGTGTGTGTGTGTGTGTGTGTGTGTTTTTTCCAAAAATTAACTTTATTTGGTGGGCTATGTCACATTATTACCACATGGATGTGACACAGGATGCAGGCTCAGAAACAGGATGTAGGTTCCGAAAGTGTCACTTCATGTCAACTTGACATCAAAAATAGTGAAGGCATCCTTAAAGACAGACAAGGCCTGAGGGAATAACCCTTTATAAATGTTTATGTCACAGTTATGAACATGCATAAGAGATACATTTGGACTGATGAAGATGCCCGATTTTTCTTTGATTCTCCCATTCTTGCTGTATTTGCATTTGTGTTGTAAAGATGTTACAGAGGGAGAAGGGATCAGTGGTGTGTGTGTGTGTGTGTGTGTGTGTGTGTGTTCACCTGCATGTAAAAAGCTTTGTTCTAATCTTTATGGTAATCGAGTCTGGCGGCCACTTGGCTGCAGGCAGAGCAGATCAGGCATTAATAGAAAGTAAATGTGTTTGTGTGGAGAAGGAGTCACTTGAAACCGGACTAATTTATTCCTTATTGAATTGAGTGTGTGTGTGTGTGTGTGTGTGTGTGTGTGTGTGTAGTCAAAAGGCCTGGGAGCTACTCAGTCACTGCCAAAAACACATCTACAATGACTCTTCACTTTCCTCATTGTGTTTTTTTTTTCATACATCAAATATCAGAATGTTATTCTGCTTTAACAATGTTCTCTCTCTCTCTCTCTCTCTCTCTCTCTCTCACACACACACACACACACACACACACACTTGCGCAACAACAACCACGCTGGGCTCCATATATTATTATTTTAAAAAGGTCACCGTTTTCTCTGGCTAAGCGCCCTGTGCCTATTGATAATTTTATGCACAAACAAATGGCAAATTTGTGCCACATAAATATGTATTAGCAATTAATAATGTCCCTCGTCTGCCGCGGATGCCAGGTGCATGCAAAATCGCCTCTGCCGCACTGCACGACTGGTGCTTTTGTCTTTCCTGCTGGTCTCTCTCAGGTCCTTTACAATGGACAAACAATGGGAACCAGTAAGCTGGGCATTGTGTTGTGGAGGAGGAAAAAAAGTGCGGCGAGAACGCCAAAATCAGCTGGACTGTGCCAAGCGTAATGCGGGCGTCGTCTGATGCGGTCGAGGGTGTTATTAAATTAGCAGCAGCGCTACAAAGAGAGATTTAAATAAATAAAAGGCTTTTTATGCTCTTATTGGTAGGCTGGCATGAGGAAAGCTGTGTGTGTGTGTGTGTGTGTGTGTGTGAGAGAGAGAGAGAGAGAGAGACACACCTGTTTAACCACTTCAACACCTGGCCTGCTTTCACCTGAGGTCTTGTCTACCAGTATAACACAATGACTGTATGATCAATGATCTGTATATGTATCCGGATTTTGAAACAAATTCAACCAAATTTTTTTTTTAAATTTAAGTTAGCTTGGGTAACGCCCACAAGAGACAAACTACAAGAGACACAGGTGAGTACCCAGAGCTCTGAAACTTGATCTGAAACATATGTAACCCTTTTGTTATATATTGTTATAAGTATTCATAAATAGCTCATAAGCAGAAATAAGGAACATACGTCGCATAACCCTGTCATTATGATGTTATGTTATGATATATTGTTATACATATGCATAAACAGCTTATATGACTTTACATGTCCTTGTCATTATGATGCCATGACATTGTCATAAGTATTCCTAAGCAGCTCATAAGAAGAAATAAGTAACAAACACTTTTTATGATGTCACGTTAGTATTCATAAACAGTTTACTGGCATAAATAAGGAAAAAACATTACTTAAGGGCCAGAGAGGATATACTTTTCATTATTATTGTCATGTGCGCAAAAGTTCTTCTACATAACCATGTTATTACTGTGTCATTACTTTGTTATAAGTGCTCATAAAACCTTTATACACTGATATGTGGAACATCTGTTCCTTAAGGGCTAGGGCAAATAGCCGTAATTGTGTCATTACTGGGTTATTAAGTATGTGTAGAACTCTTATAAACAGAAATAATACGCTTTACATAAGGGGCAAAGAAAATGTCATTACAATTTCATGACATTGATATAATCTAATAAGACAAGATAAGATAGAACTTTATTCATCCCGAGGGAAATTCTTGAATTATAAGCAGAAATAAGAAAGATGTGATTTAAGAGCTAGAGAAAATAAATATATTATATATATATATATATATATATATATATATATATATATATATTTATATTTATGTGGTCATTATGATGTTAACTCATTGTTTTACAAATCTTAGAAGCAAAAATAAAACACTTTACCTAAGGGCTTGAGAAAACGTACATAAGGGCATTGTTATAAGTGTTCATAAAGAACTTATAAGCAGAAGTAAGAAACACTTTTCTTAAGGGCCAGAGAAAATAAATGATTTCATGACTTTGTTATTAGAAAAAAAAAAAAAAAAAAAAAAAAAAAAAACCAAGAGTATCACAGGGGCTTATGTGGGGGAAAGGCGGGATTTATAATGACCTGCCCAGAGCTCTGGTACACACACACACACACACACACACACACACTAATCATAATGCAACCGTACACATCTGCCTATTCATTTCAGCTCTAATACTATAATAACATTGAAACATCTGTTAATGAGACACAATGCAATCAAGGAAAGTGGGCGGAGCTTGACATGGCATCTGTTCCCCAGACCTGCGTAAGCCGGTATGTCCCAACAGAACACTAAGCGGTGTTCACTGACCCTGAAATCCATCTCATTCTACCCACACACACACACACACACACACACACACACACACACACACTTCCAAGACAAACCTAGACAAGCTCTGAAAAGTAACCCAGACCTACAGGGGTTCAATTACCTGCTTCCCCTCCCCCAAAACCTCCTACACCACGTCTGGGGCACTGAGTGCCACTTCCTGCCTGGTCCCCAAGGCTGTAGGTCTGGAGGATTTCTGTGTGTGTGTGTGTGAGAGAGACTCTCCTGAAAGGGCCATTGTTCACCAAGGTGGTCCCGAGGAGAGGCAGGGCCCAAGCGGGGTGGACAGTTAGCGGAGGTGGCTAATCACAAGGCGGGTCGGTAAATATTTATCCGGAGGGATGTAAACGGCCGCTCGGTATAATTTAGCGACAGGCTGTTCCTTCCTGCGTGGTGATGTTGTTTAGTCTCAAAGTGGAGATGGAGGACAAGTACGTGTGCATGTGTGTATGTGTGTGTGCATGTGTGTGTATGTGGGGGGGTTCAAAAGTGTACACCCAAACCCGATTACCTATTGTGCAATTTTTTTTTTCATTCGTACGCCACGCTCACCGTGCTAATTTTAACATGCTACACATGATGAGACCCTTAGAAAGCTGGTGCTTGGACCCCTTAAAGACTGCATTGTCAATAAATCTTTAACAGCGATGACATCGATTTCCTGTTTTGATTACTGGAGAAAACCCCTCATGATGACACAACCTGGACACGAAGTTCGAAAGCTTGCACTACCTTTCGGTGAAAAAAAATACGGGGGTGGAAACTTACGAGTGGTCTGTTTACATTTGCTTCCTTTGCTAGCTGTCTCATTAGCAAATAGAGAAGGAAGCCAGGAATGAATGATACACAAACCTCCTGCGAGCAAGCCGGCTATCTTACAGATCCTGGGTTTCCAACAGGGCGACCTATAGACCCCTAGGGGGCACAAAAGGTACTGCAGGGCAAAAGAACCAGCCTCATGTCTGAGTTTTTCTTCATCAGTGTCACATCTAGTTTGCTGATTAAGAAGAGCTAATTAGATAGAGGTACATTTTAAGGGGCAACAATGAAGAGACTGAATCTTAAATAACCAATCCTTTGCATTTGTTCAGTAAATTCGTGTGTAAAAAATATATTCGTACAGGTCACTAGTAGCTAGGTTGTTAGCGAACTTGGCTAGCTTCTTCAGATGGGGAGGTAACATTATCCAAGCTAACGTGTAAGCTAGTCAACATAGAATTTTGCTAATTTCCTTCAAATTAGCTACAGAAATTAAATGCTATACCACATGTAATAAAGATTGTAGTAAAAATTCCTCAGTGATTGCATCATTTTTGTGTCCTGGCCCTGGAAAAACCTTCACATGGTCAAGTTTTGACATTTTCTACTCTTTTACCTCCAAAAGTAAAGTTATAACAGTTTCCACCAAATTCGAATTCTCAATTCTGATTGGTCAGAAGGTGTTGATTCCTTTTCTATGAACGAATGAAGCAGCTCTGACTATAGTGCAGCTACAAATTTATATTAATGTGTTTGTTCTAGTATGTTATGGTTTCTATAGTAACAGCTCATTCACAGGGACCTGTACAGAGGACACTCCATATAATAATAAACGGATTAAAAGTGTGTGTAATCATTTATATGGTGACGTTTTCTGTAAGGAGATGTTTATTTGACGTTGATGGAAGGAGTCTCCAGCGTCAGCGCTTCATAGCAACCAGAGGTAAAGCTGTAACTTTGAGTTTTCAAGACAGGAGTTTACGCTTTGTGGTTTCTCAGTAACTTTGACAAGCTGCATTTTTTTTGTTTTATTAACTTCAAGAGATGTCCCTGTCCTCAGAACGCTGTACCATGCCTGTGTTTGGGATGAGCAGAGCTGCAGATGTTGCCGCTAATGCCTTAATAAGATAAAAGCTTCCAAATGACTTACTTTAGAGGAAAAAAAAGACAAATTGACAGTAAAGATAAAGGCGAAGGCTGACCTCAATTCAGCTTAATTCAAAACGACATATCTGCGTGTGAAAAAAAAAAACATGCACAGAATGTCTCAGGACATGTCTCTGTCTTATTTTGTGTCTCAAACTCACACACACCATTATGTGCAGAAACTCAAATGACACACCAATGTAAAGATCTAAAGACCCAAATCTCTTAAATAATATTACAGCTTTAATTTTTTTTAAAAAAAAGGACATACGACATTTCCCTTGTTAGTTCATGACAGCGCTGTTGTCCCAGAGGACGCAGGAACACACCTGGCCCTGTCACATGGGACAAACACACGGACATGGATTTACTGTGTGTGTGTGTGTGGTGTGCGTGAGTGTGTGTGGTGTGCGTGAGTGAGTGAGAGAGAGAGAGAAAGAGAGAGATGTTTGCATTGTTAGATACAAACAATTTACATTTAACATAGCTCGAGAAGCAAGGCGGAAAGGCGACGGTCGTGACTACAAGATGACGTAATAACGATGTCTATTTCTCATGTCTATTTGTCGAAAAAACAATTAGTGACATGTTAAGATAACAGTGTAGTTTAGAAATGTATTAGTTTGGCTGTTGTGCATCTAGACGTTTGTTACGTTTGTTAGAAATGGTGAACATGGTTGAGGTTACGTCTGTGGAAAGCACTAGCATTTTCTATTGGGATCGTCGGAAAAGCCGGACTTGTATGATATCAGCGTACGACAGCAGGAGCGCTGTCGAATGCTCAAATCCGATTGGTCAGAATGTGTTGATTCGTTTTCTTTAACTGCAGCTCTGACAGTGGTGTAGGTTTATATTAATGCTCTCGTTCTATTACGTTATCGTTTCTACGGTAACAGCTCATTCACAGGGACTCGGACGGAAGACGCTCCATATCAACAGTTTAGGGAGGTTTTCTGTAAGGAGATGTTTATTTAACATTTATGGAAGGAGTCTCCAGTGCCAGCACTTTGTAACAGCTGTAAATTTCAGTTTTCCGACATCTTCAGGACAGACGACTTTATGCTTTCTGGCTTCTTGGTGATACACAACAGAGACTCCATAGACGGTTTATTCTCCTTCTGCTGGAGATTTTAATACAAATCCAAAACAGAATCCAATAAATAAAGTTGTAGAACAGGCAGACCAACATGGGAATAGCAACCAGAGAAGAACAGCTCAGCACTTACCCAGTATAAATATCAGCAAGACTTCGCAATGTGACTGTGTATGTGTGAGTCTTCATATATAGTCCATAGACAGGAAATGACTGATGAACAGGAAGTGCATGAGACAGTTCAGTACTCAGGGGGGAGGACGCCCTCTGCTGGAGTGGAGGATGTCAAAGCTTGAGCTGATGTGACAAATATGACAAACTGTGATTTTTTTTGTGTGTGTGTGTGTGTGTGTCTTATTAAATTCGACAGAGCGAAAAAAGAGATCCTGGTGAAACAACGACTGTTTGCAGCTGCTCAAAAGTGAGAACAGGAACTTACTAGTCTTACTGCCAGTCCATACTCACTAAAGTTAACTATAAACAGATAAAAAAGTGATGAATTCTTTAGTAAATAAAAAAAATTGTAAATTGCTGTGGTATAAGAGAAATAAAACACTTAGGGATATGTTGTTATACGAAAAACACTGGAGACTCCTTCTATAAATATGAAATAAACGTCTCCTTACAGAAAACTTTATCAGCTGAATAATTATACGTTTTTCTTTGTTAAATAACAAATCATACAGTAATTTGTTACTATAGAAATGATAACTTAGTGTCCTTTTCCCAATCTCAGGTGCATGCTTTAGGTGCGGACCATGCTAAAATTGTGTTTCCTCAAGGAGGATTTGGATAGTTATGAGTTTGTAGCTTCCTAAATGGTTTCTACTTAGAACCCTTTATGAAAGGGTTAAACAGCAAAGAATGCTTAAAGGTGCTAAATGAATCCTCTTTCTCCATTGAATGCAGTAATTGACTGAACCATGGTTCACTTGGATGAGGGATAGGGACTGAGATCCCTTAATTTTTTATTTATTTATTTATTTATTTATTTATTTGGTGGAGGGGACACTTCAGTCGTTTAGCCCACACCTGAGTCAAAATGAATTGATTTGAATCAACACAATTTGATTCGTCTGTTTGATTCATGTGACTCAAATGGCATTTACGTATCCAGACGTATCTGATTCTCTGCGTGAACTAAAAAATATTAGTTGACGGAACAGTCCCTGGTCCGATCCTGAGCTCGGGTTCCCATCTATGTAGAGTTTCTGTGAATGTTCTCCCAGTGTTTCTCCATCTGGGTTTCTTCAGGGTTCTCCAGTTTCCTCCCAAAACCATGTTAGTGGCCTGGTGTCTCTAAAATTGTCCCTAGGTGTGAATGTGTGTGTGGTGGGTGTATTCCCAATGCACACCCAATGATCCCGGGATAAACTCCAGATCCACCGTGACCCTGACCAGGATAAAGCGCTTACTGAAGTTTAGCAATGTGTGTAAAGGTAAAGATACTTGAACCTCCCTCCTGTCTACATCCTGCCCCCTCCACCTTTACCACAGCAATTTATTTCCAGCTCAGCATGATAACAAACGCTCGTTAAAGCAGATTAATTCCACAAGAGGATTACACTCCATATTAGATAATGAAAGGAGAGATGGTGTGGATTTGATCCGGAGGTAATCCAGGTGAAACAGATCCAGCAGCTGGATCAACCCGAGCCTTTGTGTCTGACCCATAAATGGGAAATGTCATTAATATCCCACTGACACCACTGCTTTTAGTGTATAAATACACACCGAGTGTATACGCCTTACTGTGCCCATCCGTGCATGTGTGTGTGTGTGTGTGGTGCCTTTAGCCAAACCATGTTTATGTATGGAGATGATGTGAAAATAAGCAGCGGAGAGGGAAGTGAGCAGTGGCAGCGGTAAAGCCTTTAAAGAAGCCTGGAAAAGCCACAATACACAATATTTTGTTTTTTTTCTTACAGATTTTTCATTCCAGTCTATATTTAGCCTTTCAGTGCCACTTGTTCGAGGAATTCGTTCATTTTGATGGCATATTGGTTTCAAAATGAGGCTGAAGTAAGAATCTGTGAGGCAAAAAAGAAGTTGCTGAAATTGAGCCACATTTATTCATCTTTTAGTAAAGTTTTCCGAATTAAAAATTTCCGCCAGATTTACAAAAGCTTATTTTCTTCATACTCACATACGTTTATATGCCAATCAGCCACAAATTCTCAAGCGCTGTCATGTTACAGCTGAGTTACGTACATTTAGCCACGCCTACAAAACTCATCAGAGCTAAAAATGCCACGCGGACGCTTCACGCCCACAAGAGACAAACTACGAGTGACATGAAGACAGAACGCACGTGATCCCAGACAAACTTTCACACTGCACCCTTTTTCCCAAAATCACGGTGACTGAGAGAGAGAGAGTGTTCAAAGTGATCCTCGCTCGACCACTGAAAGTAGCCATTATTTGGTTTATTGGAAAAAAACATAACAGGTGCATATCGAACAGACTGAAATACCCCACTCACGTGTGTATAACCAGAAAAAATGTTCACTCTGCACTCCCCGAAACTTCAGATGAAAGGACGCATTGTCAAGATGAAGGAAAGGAGAAAAAGAAAAAGAAAGAGAGAGAGAGAGAGAGAGAGGGAGCGAGAGCAAACGCAGCGAGAAATTGTAGCAGTAACTAATTGTTATCATTACGCATGTTTGAAAAGTGTTTTCAAACAAGCAATCAAAGTCTGCCTCTGTAATTAGCGGAAAACAGCGGTGTCTGTGTTTCCTCGTGCCATTCGCTACTGCAAACTGAGAGGCATTAGATAAATCAGATCCTTTTCCCTCGTTGAACGAAAAAAAAAGAAAACCTGCGCAGGCCGGGCTGCATTGTGCTGGAGAGACAGCTTGACTGAAAACAAACTGACACAAACCATTTGAAGCAGAAAGAGAGAAAAAAAACATACAACAACCTGTCACGAGTGAAATGCCTCTAATTTTTCTGTCATCTCCCGGCAGTTTAACAAGAGAGAGGCGCGTTCTGTCCCCTCAATTATCCTCCCCAGACATCCACACACACTCGGCACACACTCGGAGACAAACGGCAGTCACGGAGGGGAAGAAAACTGCTCCATCTCTGTCTCTCTCTCTCTCTCTCTCTCTCTCTCTCTCTCTCTCCTTGTCCCTTACCCTGTATTTTTCACTCTCCTTCTATTCATTCCATCCTTTTTGTTGGCCCTAATCTTGGCCCTGTGAGAGACACTCTGGGGTGTGTGTGTGTGTGTGTGTGTGTGTGTGTGTGTGTTTATGTTAAAGTCGGTTTGCGTTACCTCGACAGCGCAGAAGAAATGTTTAACTCAGGGACGTTATAAAGCACATCACCATCTTCGTTCCTCTAACTAGCGACCTGACATGCCTCATGGGAGGGGGCGGAGTCTTGAACATCCACAAGATTAAACGTGACATTTCATTAATTAGAAACACAGATACAATCCCAACCACAGCGCGAAGCTCATCAGAATCACTCATATGATGAAAACGCATTAGAAATACCACAACTCTGGATTCTGATTGGTCAGAAGGTGTTGATTCATTTTCTTTCACAGCGGTTGATGCTGATGTTTATATTAACATGCTCGTTCTAATATGCTATCGTTTCTATAGTAACAGCTCGTTCGCAGGGACTTCACGGAGGATGTTCCGCAGAAGCGTGTGTATTTGTTGATTCGAGGACGTTTTCTGAGTTTAATATTTATGGAAGGAGTCTCCAGTGTCAGAGGTACAGGTGTAACTGAGTCTGGTGAGAGAACAAATATTTATAGCTGCTATAATGTAAGTGAGAAAAGGAACTATCATTAAATGTAACTATAAAAGGATAAAAAGCATATCGAGTTGTTGTTTAATAAATATAAATTTGTAATCCTCAGTAAATTGCAGTGGTTTAAGAGGAATGAAATGCTTCGGTGTGGTTACAGCGGCTCCGTGGCTGATTATTTTACTACAACCGCAGAGCCCACGGATGTGGGGGGATGGATGGATGGATGGAGTGTTTTATTTCTTACTCGATCGTCACACCATTTGAGATTAAACAACTCTGCTCGGTTGATTCAGTTGTTGTAACTTCACGTCCTCGTGTGTGGCACCGCTCGTAATTTTACAGGATTGCGTTTCGCAGAGCCAAGTCCGAGATCGAGCTTTGATCATAGCGCATCATGTTAACGAAGGAAAATTGGAGCGAGTCTGAAGAGCCGAGCTACTGGATAGGAGTGATGAAGGGACCTGTGTGTGTGTGTGTGTGTGTGTGTGTGTCCAAAGCTCTGGTTCAGCTCATCATTCCTCGGCATGCAAAAGCACACTCAACACCTTATATAGGGCAGATTTTCCTGCTGCTTGTACAGCCGACGACTTCGGCGAATCATAAATTAGGAGAGAAATCGCAGCAATCCTGTAAAACACGAGTCTAAGTCAGGCTGCTCCGATTCTGTCACAGCGCGACACGGGTTACCGGCTCGACTTCATATTCAAATGCAGAGCACAAGAACGCTCTGGTCAGGACACAACTAAATCCAACTGGGCTAGAACACACAAACTTACAAAACCAATAAAATAATCTGTGTGTAATGATAAATACAGTTTTCTTCTTTTTTTTTTAAAGCATGCAAACGTTGTTATACCTTTAACTTCATTATAAATTCCAGGATCTATGAATGTCATCAAAATTCAATGCACACAACCATCGATGTACACTCCCTGGTTTGTGTGTATGTGTGTGTGTGTGTGTGTGTGTGTGGGTGTGAGAGAGAGAGCCTGCAGTAGAGCTGGGCGATATGAAAACAATATCGTATCACGATTCTTGAAGGCATTTTTACAAAACATGATATATCATAATATATAATGTATAATATATATAATATATCATATATATAATATATAATGTATATCATAATATATACGCTTGCACATAAATTGCATTTAAAAACTTTTCGATGATGCTTTATTTAATGTCAATGAAAATATATTTTTAGATTTTTTTATCTATAGCATTTTTATTTATAAACAAAAAAACTAAATACTTAACACTAAAACAGAGAAAAATTTGTAAAAAAAATAAAATAAAATCTCTATAAATAAAGAAATAAATTAAAGTACAACACCACATCGGCTGCTTCCAGTCAGTTTGTGATAAAATTTATTTTTTAAAAAATGTAGAAAATTATTTTTAAAAAATAACAAATAAATTGTGACATAATGGATCGTAATATCGCCTCAAAAACTTCTTCAGTTTCCACAAACGTTCAGCTGGAAATCGGCATCACTATATGCAAAATTTCATTCATTCATTCATCTTCAGTAAGCTCTAATCACTAATCAATGCTTTCTGCCATTGGATGCAACTATAAATGGATAAAAATTATAAGATGTCCTTCTTTAATGAATAAAAAGGGTTAATTAGGCAATGAGCGCAGCATTAGGACACACAGTGGCATTTGGGACACGCCCACATGTTAAGGAGAACATTATGATAGCACCTTGTGGGCGTGTCCCAAATGCCACTGTGTGTCCTAATGCTGTGTTTAATGCTAACTTTACTGGGAAGTGGGAAATCGGAACTCAGAATTACAACATTTCTGACATCCGTTTGACATCAAGGTACAAAGTAGGGAAATAAACCATGTGTGGCTCCATTTGCACATTTTGTTTTTGTCTTGCTCTTAACTTAACAGTTACGAAGAGCTACTTTGTTTACCGTTGATGCTGTGAGTGTTGACGCATGTTGATGCTCGGGATTGAGGAGATCGTCCTGAATTTCCGAGTCGGAATTCCAAGTTTACTGGGGAGTTTTAGTCGAATGCACCATAACTTTAGGTATTTCTAGGAAATTACAGCAATACAAGGGAGCAATAAAGGACCAGTGTGTGTGTGTGTGTGTGTGTGTGTGTGTGTGTGTGTGTGTGTGTGTGTGCAGCAGTCAGTCAGTGCTTCGGAGCTGTGTGTTAACCCAGACAGCACTTAAGTTGGTTGCCTTCATTTCCATGTGATTTGATTTGGACCTTCATGTCACTTCCACTGCATTGATTAAGCATCAGAGCTGCCACTGAGCCGCGCGACCAAGGTTAAAGGGACTGCATGAAGACTGTCAGTGGAGCGCTCACACACGCACACACACACACACACACACACACACGCAAAGAACTATGTAGCTTTTATTAAAGTACCTGCGCAAGATGATGTACAAGGAATAAAACTCGTGCCGTTTATATGTAAATAATCAATGACAGGGTGGTGTGATGAAACAGAGATACTGTTAAGTCAAAACGATACGCCGTACCTTTTATCCGTTTATAGTTACATTTAATGTTGGGTAACATCCGATAAACAAGTTCACATACACCTTATAGCAGCTATAAACAGTCGCTCGCTCCCCACCATCTCTTTTTTTCCTCCCTTTCAAAGTTAATAAGACAAAAAAACGCAGCTTGTCATCTTTTGTTAGCAAGAAAGCGCAAAACTTATTACAAATTACAAAGCTCTGACACTGGAGACTCCTTCTATAAATGTCACAGAAAATGTACACTGTTTTTTTTTTTTTTAAATGAATATAAACCTGTGATTCGTAGCTGCACTGCCGTCAGGGCTGCTGTTATAAAAAATAAATCAACACCTTCTGACCAATCAGAATGCAGAACTGTGGAACAGTGCTCACAAAGTAAATCAACAAATTCTGACCAATCAGAACGCAGAATTGTGGAACAGTGCTCACAAAGTAAATCAACAAATTCTGACCAATCAGAACGCAGAATTGTGGAACAGTGCTCACAAAGTAAATCAACAAATTCTGACCAATCAGAACGCAGAATTGTGGAACAGTGCTCACAAAGTAAATCAACAAATTCTGACCAATCAGAATGCAGAATTCTGCTCACAAAATAAATCAACACCTTCTGACCAATCAGAATGCAGAATTGTGCCCACAAAGTAAATCAACACCTTCTGACCAATCAGAACGCAGAATTGTGGAACAGTGCTGTGGAGTAAAGCTAATTTTATCCACCAGTGATATTTTTAAACTTTAAACTACATTAAAGTGAGGGAATAAAATGCAATGTTCTAACAGTAAAATATTATTAGTAAACTATAAAATCCATAATCCATAAAAACGTGTTGTAAGTCAGAGCTAGAGCATTTCTCCATCATTGTGTCCTTTTGTTCTGGCAAAACAGGGCAGAAAATAAATTTTATTTGATACTTTTGTTCTTATCACATGGACAATAATCAGAAACTTTCCAGCTGCATGAGGAATGGTATAACGGATTCTTCTTTGCGTTTGAAGAATGAGGAAAACGTGAAATGCCATGTTGTCTCAGTGTCCCAATCACAAACGTCTGCGTGTTTGACTTCTTTCCTCAGGCACGGGTCTAGCGTAGAGGTCATCCGCAACTCAAATTAGACTCTCTGTATTGTGGCCTGGTTTGAAATTTGTGTCACAGCAAATTCTCTGGATGATGTTACTGCATGGATTGTAGTGACGGCACCTCTCCGAGCCAGAACATCCACCACGGGCCTCTTTGC